>NC_036840.1:29316252-29345498 GCF_002910315.2 Salvelinus sp. IW2-2015 | reverse complement strand
TTGCTGAAATAGCAGTGGGCCGGACTCGAACCCATGCTGCAGTGGTAGGCTATATGTGATCCAGAGTCAGTGCTTCACATATAGCGACCGTAGGCCACACGTAAAGTTTTTGAATGTTTGTATTTTTTGTAATGCATTGGAAAGTAATTTTTCTCTTTGCTTTGTTTGTAATTCTCTCTCCTTCACTCTCTCTTTTCTCTTCACCTCTATCCTCGTCATCCTCCTCCTTCCCTTCAGCAGGCAGTGATGGTTAGTATTCCCTTGGCCTTGTTTAAAACCTGTAGGGTCAGTCTGTGAGGTTGCAGGTGCCACGGTCAGGGTGTTGATATTTCAGCAGCAGGCACCACCAGGTCCACAGCCCAGCAGGTTTTGGTTTCCTATCTCTGCTGAAGGTGGTTGAAACCTGGTTGTGCTTCAGACACCTCCAATGGATTCAAGGGTATTGGGAAGGAAAGTGTGTGTGTGTGTGTGTGTGTGTGTGTGGTGTGTCTGCCTCCGTCGTGTGTGGATGGTGTGTGGTGCCTCGTCTGTGTCTGTGTGTGTTGTGGTGTGACTAGATGTGTTGATGTGCCTTGTGGCTGTCAATGTGAGGTGGTGGTTTCAGTGTAGATGTGTGTGTTCCTCGTGCCACTGAATGCTTGTGGCTGTGGTGTGTGTGTGTGTGTGTGTGTGTGTGTGTGTGTAAATGAAGGCAATGTCTGCTCACCGTTTGTTGCTGTTAGACTGACAGTAATTGGTTCGGTATCACGCAGAACTTAGCAAGAGACAATACAGTATTAGCCTATTTCATACAATATCATTCATCATTGCACCATGTCTCGTCACAGAATCTCAAAATTCCCGAAATTTGATGTGTTTTTTTTGTTGAGGTTGTGTTCTTACATATATTATTKTTTTTGGAATACCAGTACCAAAACAGAAACTGTCTATTACATAATCTATCCTGACTGTTAACATCCCATGACGTCAGCAGGGCTTCCAAGAAGGCAGGCTCCACACTGCTCCTGTAACGATGTGAGCTATCAGCACGGTTGTCGTCATGGCAATTTCCATGAAGGCAAACATGACTGGTCTTGAGGGTGTCCTGACTGTACGTATATGGGCTTGGAATGTGATGGTCATGGATCGTATACATTATGTGTGTATTTCGAGGAACAGAAGATCCTAATTTAATGATCTATAAAAAGTTACTTGCATGTCTGGTCAAAGATGAGAGATTGCTGTTACTATAATGCTGCACGCAAACAATATTGTGTACACTAGTTGGTATTATTATTTTGCCAGTGGTTCAGATTGGCTCAGGTTTGTGTGAAGGGAACCACTGACTATCTCAGTCTGTATTGTCAGAGATAGACCAGAGAACTCAATTGTCCTCATGTCACTTGAAGCATCCCAGAAAGCAGTGCATCCACAAAAATGGCCTGTCCTTAAAATACTCCAGCAGAACTTCAGTGAATCACAACTGCAAGGGAATTTGCTGTAAACGTTTAATAGGCCCTTTATGTTTATCAGAAACACAGCTGGAATTGGAAACCAGGCGGTGGGTGAGAGGTGACCGAGCTGCACATATTCTCAACCCAAATTCTCCCTTGGAGAAAATGGTGCACTCTGAGAGGAAAAATAGAGGACACCTTCCTTCCCACTTTCTCTCTCTCCATGTACCTTTTCGGACCTCGCTGATTGAAATGCCTGCTATTGAATGRGCTTGATTAGGGCTGCACACCTTCAGGTATTGGCTGGCTCATTCGACGTGGACTCTTGAGAGGGTGAAGCAGCAGGCACATAGGAAGGGTGTTGTTTTTATTTTTCACTGAGACCTTTGCTGAGACGTTTAAGTTGATGTTGGTGTTCTAGTCCAGATCTGGACTCCAATGTAGTTTGTTTACTTTCAATTTTCTTGTAAAAAGAAAGACAATGAGCTGACATGGTAAGTTGATATATAGCCTTATTTCTTTCTAACACTGCATTTGGTCAGTGGTCAGTGGRGATTAAATGTTTATTAGACATGCTAGAGTTGTCCTTCATTATGACATAATGTGATATTTTCATTTTGCATTAATGTTGTTTTTACTGGGTACATTTTTTGGGAGCTTTGACCGACGGTGTGAATTTAATCCACAGCTTTAGGAATTGACAGAAAGGATGACTCTAATTTGTTCAAAAACACTTTTCTARGTGGAAACAGTCCCTGTGCTCCTCATCTCTGTCCTAAAATAATGTACTTCAGAGTCACGCGCCGGCGAGAGCAGAGAGGTCGGAATCCTCAGAGGTGACAATGGCACTTGCGGAAAAAGAGCTCTCCACTCGGAGCGACATTCCCAAAATAGGCCTTCCTGTTCTGTGTGCACGGAATGACCTGTGGAACTCTACCCTCATTTCACAGTAGATTTCAGCCACCTCATTTCATACCTGAATGCTCAAGCCTCCCCAATGTTAGTCAGACACATGGTGAATCCTAGGCCTCACAGCACCCAGACTACCCATTTGACAGCCTTGAAATAATATCACTGAAAAGGGTCGTTTTTTTCAATTGATAGCGGGGCATGTGAGATAATTGATTAAGGAGTTGATGGGGTTTGAGTTAATGACTGTCTCTTTTGACTGGGGAAAACATTGGCATTGATCGATGTGCGTAATTGAGGTAAAGGCTAATTAGTGGGCGACGTTGATGTGCTCGTCCTGGTCAGTTGGTCGTGATGTCATCAGAACCTGAGTGCCGGCGCTATTTTGAGCGACTAAAATATGATGGGCGCAGCCCGTCAGTCATTATCAAGCCAGATGAGATAACTTTGGCTCCCTGGCTGTTATTACCTTTAAATTGGGTTCCAGCGACATGCAGGAAGCCCCTTCCCTGGCTCCCCCTGTTAACCAGCTTCTCCCAACCTCTCCTCATATCACTCTRTGATCCTCACTCAATATTCCTCCTCTCTCTTTCCGTCTCATTTTCTCACTCTCACCTTGGCTTCTGTACCTACACTACCAGTAAAAAGTTAGGATACACCTACTCATTCAAGGGTTTMTCTTTATTTTGACTATTTTCTACATTATAGAATAATAGTGAAGACATCAAAACTAAGGAAATAACACATATGGAATCATGTAGTAACCAAAAAAGTGTTAAACAAATCAAAATATATTTTATATTAGAGATTCTTCAAAGTAGCCACCCTTTGCCTTGATGACAGCTTTGCACACTGTTGAAATTCTCTCAACCAGCTTCATGAGGTAGTCACCTGGAATGATTTCAATTAACAGGTGTGCCTTGTTAAAGTTCATTTGTGGAATTTCTTTCCTTCTTAATGCATTTGAGCCAATCAGTTGTGTTGTGACAAGGTAGMGGTGGTATACAGATGATAGCCCTATTTGGTAAAAGACCAAGTCCATATTATGGCAAGAACAGCTCAAAATAGCAAAGAGAAGTCAGTCAATCCGGAAGATTTCATGAACTATGAATGTTTCTTCAAGTGCAGTCGCAAAAACCATCAAGAGCAATGATGAAACTGTCTCTCATGAGGACCGCCACAGGAAGGAAGACACAGAGTTACCTCTGCTATAGAGGCTAAGTTCATTAGAGTTACCAGCCCAAATAAATTCTTCACAGAGTTCAAGTAACAGACACATTTCAACATCAACTGTTCAGAGGAGACTGCGTGAATCAGGCCTTCATAGTCAAATTACTGCAAAGACACCACTACTAAAGGACACCAATAAGAAGAAGAGATTTGCTTGGCCAAGACACACGAGCAATGGACATTAGACCGGTGGAAATCAGAGGTTTTTGGTTCCAACTGCCGTGTCTTTGTGAGACGCAGAGTAGGTGAACGGATGATCTCCGCATGTGTGGATCCTGCCGTGAAGCATGGAGGAGGTGGTGCGATGGTGTGGGGGTGCTTTGCTTGTGACACTGTCAGTAATTTATTTAGAATTTAAAGCATACTTAACCAGCATGGCTACCATAGCATTCTGCAACGATACGCCATCCCATCTGGTTTGCGCTTAGTGGGACTATAATTTGTTTTTCAACAGGACAATGACCCAACACACCTCCAGGCTGTGTAAGGGCTATTTGACCAAGAAGGAGAGTGATGGAGTGCTGCATCAGATGACCTGGCCTCKACAATCACCTGACCACAACCCAGTCGAGATGGTTTGGGATMAGTTGGATCGCAGAATGAAGTAAAAACAGCCAACAAGTGCTTAGCATATGTGGGAACTCCTTCAAAATTGTTGGAAAAGCATTCCAGGTGAAGCTGGTTGAGAGAATGCCAAGAGTGTGCAAAGCTGTCATCAAGGAAAAGGGTGGCTACTTTGAAGAATGTAAAATATATTTGGATTTGTTTAACACTTTTTTGGTTACTACATGATTCCATATGTGTTATTTTATAGTTTTGATGTCTTCACTATTATTCTACAATTTAGAAAATAGTCAACATAAAGAAAAACCCTTGAATGAGTAGGTGTGCCCAAACTTTTGATTGGTACTGTATATCTTCACCCTCCCCTCCCTCTCTCACCCTCCCTTTATCTCTCTCGCCCTCCCTCGCGCTCTCTCTCTCCCTCGCACTCTCTCTCTTCCTCGCGCTCTCTCTTTCACTCGTGTCTCTCTCTCTGCCCCCCACCCACCCACCCATCCGGTCTCTTTCTCTCTGCCCTATGTACCTCAATCCATCCCTACATATCCCCCTTATCTCTCTCTCGTGAGCTCTTTGTTTCTCCCCTCTCTCTGACTCTCCTGGGAAACAGATTCCATTCAATTAACACCGTCCATCTCTGGTTATAGTGCATTGCGGCGTGATATGACAGGCCCGTAATCTGCTGTTCTGTCATTGCTGATTCATTGAGGTAGACACTTTCCCACTACTACTTTCCCCACCTCCCCTTCTCTCTCCTCCTCCTCTCTCCTCCCTAGGGCCAAACAAGCCCCTCCCCCCTTGGCGAGGGCAAAACATCCACAGATGGTGCTGAGTAGAGTGATCATCCAGCGTAGTACTGGAGCAAGAGAGGCAGAGAGAGGTGGAGAGATACTACACAAACAAAGTAAGAGGTGGAGAGCTACTGTACAGACACAGCTGGAGTGAGGGGCGGAGAGAGAATATCCTCAGTTGTAAAAGAGAAGCTTCAGTGAGAAGGACAAAGAGGAAAGAGACACTGCAGAGAAAAAGAGAGAGGGCAATAAATACAGAGCAGCCCTGTGGGGACCAAGAGGTAAACTGACCCTGACAGAGCGCTCGCTGCGCTGCCAGCCCCCGGAGGCGCCAGAGAAGCCCTGAGAGATTTGTCACATTAAGAAGAGCCCCCCAGTGCTTTCCACACACACATGAGCCTACCGCGGCCGCCACMCTCTCACACACACACACACYAGGGGCAAGCCGGGGAACGTAGCCGGACAGAGGAGTGGAGTGGACTGGATGACAAGAGGAGAGGAAAGTCACTGTTTCACTCAAAAGCCTAGAGGGAGGACCAAGAGAGGACCAAGAGGATTACACGCTGAAAAGGAGTCCCCATTCCCCTCGTGCCGCTCACCCTTGACCCCTGAAGCAAACATGAGCAGCTGCAGGAAGAGGTGCAAGAGGGAAATGTTTAAATTCGCCCAGTACCTGTATAGACTCATCACGGGCACGCTCCATGCAGGTAAAGTTTCTYAGGGGCTTTGTGCCATCACTTCTRTTCTACTGMGTGTTGTGTGAACACTAACTTTCCACTGCTTTCTTAGTCCTGCTGAGGAGGGATGTAGCCGAACGGTTGTGGTAATCTTGGATGTGACGTTGGTTGCTGTATTCTTGGAAGCTGCTTCTAAATGTGCTCATTTATGGTCACTTGCTTCAAGGTGCAAAGCAGAGCCAAGCTTCCACAGACGCATAAAACTGCCACTTTCAGAGCTATCAGGCATTTTATTTCTTGCCATTCCTTGTGGTGTCTAGCTGATGTATACAAGTATGACTCTGGGTCAAGTTACAGTGAAAAATACCAGAGTTGACGTTTGCTTATTACATGTTCCAGATCATTGGGTGTTTGTGTGTATCAGAGAGAAAGAGAGCAGAAAAGAGAGCAATAGAGCTGAAGACAGAAAGAGGGCGAGGAGGAGGTTGGAAGGGACTGAAAGAGTCTTTATCTCGTCACCTTGGACAGGTGCCTGAAAATATGCCACTCATCGCTAGTAGTGTACAACCCTTCCAGCATGCCTGAGCTGCACCGCACAAATGGGACGTTAGTCATTGAGGACCCTTTACACAGCTTCGTCAAAGAAGCCCAATTATGTTGCATTTGATTGTTTTGTTACAGATAKATCTGTGCATCGTTACGGCTGTGACAACACAGCCTTCTGTCATACCTGGCTGTAATTGATTTATTGAACACTTAGAGCGTTTGACTTTATATGCAGTAGCCTATATGTTATGCTACTTTAATGAATGRGTCATGCTGTTTGTTCCAGTGTATGAGCCACAGAGTTTGTTCATGGGTGAAGCGTATTCTTGGTCATTAAAAGTGACTGAAGTTTAATTCTCATGAATATATTAATCAAGTTGCAAAGTGACCTTGGTCAATGTGTTTGCTGGCTCCTCAGCGAACCTCGACAGGTAAATTATACAGCCATACTGCATCAGGYAAATAATTCCCAGAGTAACTTCCTTGTTCGCATGAGTTAGGTGTGATTTGTAAAACTGTGACTATATTAACAGATTGATTGTAACTTCAGTACTACCTTAACTCTCACGTCTGAGCTTTGGTGATTGGACTGATGGTGAACCAATGAGATTTAAAGAGATGACATTGGATTATATTGGATTACAGCGGATTAAGATGTGACGAGTTASATTCAGAATAAAGGTTACCGATAGTAGCATGTGGATATAACATGATCTATAGATACTGTAAGCATACAGTATTCATAGAATGTGCTTGGATACATTATTCATGAAATGGTGTGTTTGTTTATACCTTTCATTCATTCAGTTGATTTTCATGTATTATGAAGACACTGGCTTTTGTAATGACCGGAGTACATTGTCAACTCTCTATGGTCTCTCTGGGCTAGGATACATAATATCCCTGTCTTTTTAGTACATTCATTTGGCTGCCTCACAGAGGTTCATTGTCTCGCCAGTCGCGACGTGTACGATAGAAGTTTGACTACGATACCAGGTTTAGTATCACGATACCGTCACGAAACTCGATTAAAAAACGATACCACAACAAAAAGAAAGGTGTATTAGCCAAAGTCACAGAATGGCACTTGATCCAGACAGGTACTCAGCTACTGCTCTGTTTAATTGTTGAATGAATCAATTATTCAATCATAAAATCAATTTGACAATTTGACCAATCTAACTACAAAACAACATCATGGTTATAATTTATTTGAATGGTAAATCTCTATTGATAAACTGGGTCTATTCATAATAGAGGTGAATMCATATTATTCAATAGGAGTGTGTGCATGCATTGAGTTATTGAGCTTGTTTTACCTGATTTAATGGGGCTACTGATGTCAAACAATCCCTTCCATTTAGGACTTATTTTATTGGCAACTGCTAGTAGAACATTATTGTATTGTTCTGATCAACAGCAATTGTGTTGAAGAAGCGATCTCATATTTTATAAAAGTGTGTGCTGTATATTTAAGAAAGTAATGACATCATTAGCAAGGCTGAATGTGGCTGTGGAATCAGACTCTGTAGCTATGGAATCTAGTGGAAATCAGACGGGAAGCGAGTGAGACAAAGAAGTGAATTAGTATTTGGTGGCGAGGGAGACAAAGTGAATTAATAAAGTTTTTGATGACAAACAGCTTTGAAATCAGCATATTTTGTGTTATGGTTAGTATATTATCACAAACAAAGTACTAAGGTAGTGAATTGATGTTGCTTCATCTGAAAAGTTAGCCTACTATTAAAGCTGGAAGCTACCGGTATCATCTTACATTGTAAAAGTGTGCTAGCCTGCATTGACATTGTTTTGCGAACAGTAATGAACAGTTTTAATATTTCAAGATTATTCAAGTTGGGAGCTAACAATGCAGCCCAGACAGCTCTAGGAAGGAATGAGTAGGTGGAGCAGGCACTCTGCTCTTCATGCTATAAAGGGGATGGTCTGATATACAGACTTGATCCTCTCAATCACGTGAGACAAAAGTACCGAACATTACAAGAAAAGTCGTACCGAATCTTCTTTTTTTGTATCGAGAAAGTACCGAAGTTTCGGTATACCGTGTACTACTAGTGTATGAGGACCTCCTAAGCCTTGAAGAGGTGCTAAATTAAAATGCTAATGACCTACAGAGGCAAATGTGCACCTTCTGAAGTGCTAATTAGAACTGCATGTACTTCAATGAATAGCTGCTCCATACTCATTGCAAATGCTCAGGAATATATATAACATATAATACATTAATACATGTAGAGGACATGTCAGCATTGMGGAGGTTAGCGGTTCAGTACATGACTGGATTTGGTTGGCTACAAACATCTGGTTGCGGCCATGGTCAACTTGGTCAACAACAACGAGTGCTCCGGCGCGTCCTTGCTGATCTTGGGGAGATGTCATGATAGGTGTTCTCCACCAATGGGCAGCCTCGCAGCGAGATGTCAAAAGTGTGCTCCARCGACGGGCAGGGTGTAGCATGGTATTTTCCACTCAATTACACCACTCAATGATGTGGTCAGTCACCATGGGAGGTATGAAGCGTAGAGAGAGGATCATCTCCTCTCCTCCAAGCGCATATTTGTTTCCATACCAACAGGTGATTGTCGTTCCCCCTTGTCTCCCCATCAGATCACGTTTCCTCCTATTCATTGAAGCATAGATGTTATTTGCTCATKGTAGCATTGTTCTGGCCTTTCATTTTACAAATTGGTGGATAATATAGGCCTTAATGAAATACATTTTTGGCCGTCATTTGTGTTTTGAAACCTGATAAAGGTTGACTTATTTCAGGTGTGTGGATATACCAGTAAAACAGGCCTTTCTAAAAGTAAAGCTCAATCTGCTTATAGTGTAGTTAGTCTTTTCTGGCAATACACCCTCTATTGACAGATAACGCCTCACTTATTAATTATGAATAGCTATGGATAAATCGAGCAGCTTTAATTCCCGTTGGAGGAAGCCCAATTCCTGTAAGCTCACTGACTCCAGCAAACCAAAATGTTGTTATTAACATCTTAAATCCAGTACAGATGTTTTAAGTGTGCATTGCCTCTCTCTGAACCTCCAATCCCCATTGGTTGCATTAAAAGGGGGATTCTGACACCGCAAAGTGTTCACATAATTAAATGYAGTATGTCAAGTGCCAGTATGATACGTTTGATCAATACTAGTATTGATTTGTAAGAAGCCCTATGGATTGGTATGGAGGTGTGGTGCTTTATCTACAATAATAAAATGCAAATGATGGAAAATGACTATCTGGCAGTTATTTGCACATTTGGTGTAGACAGGTTCAAATCAAATTTTATTTGTCACAGGCGCCGAATACAACAGGTGTAGACCTTACCGTGAAATGCTTACTTACAAGCCCTTAATCAACAATGCAGTTCAAGAAATAGAGTTAAGAAAATATTTACTAAATAAACCAAAGTAAAAAATGTAATAAAAAGTAACATAATAATATAACAATAAGGAGGCGATATATAGGGGGTACCGGTACCAGGTCAATGTGRGGGGGTACAGGTTAGTCGAGGTAATTTGTACATGTAGGTAGGGGTAAAGTGACTATGCATAGATAATAAACAGCGAGTAGCAGCAGTGTAAAAACAAAGGGGGTCAATGTGAATAGTCTGGGTGGCTATTTGATTAATTGTTCAGCAGTCTTATAGCTTAGGGTTAGAAACCTTTAAGAGGCCTTTTGGACCTAGATTTTACGCTCCGGTACCGCTTGCCTTGTGGTAGCAGGGAGAACGGTCTATGACTMGAGTCTGACAWTTTTTTGTGCCTTCCTCTGACACCGCCTAGTATATAGGTCCTGTATGGCAGGAAGCTTGGCCCCAGTGATGTACTGGGTCGTATGCACTACCCTCTATAGCYTCTTGCTGTCGGATGCRGAGCAGTTGCCGTACCAGGTGGTGATACAACCGYTCAGGATGCTCTCGATGGTGCAGCTATAGAACTTTTTGAGGATCTGTGGACCCATGCCAAATATTTTCAGTCTCCTGAGGGYGAAAAGGTGTTGTGCCCTGTTTGGACCATGATAGTTTGTTGGTGATGTGGACACCAATGAGCTTGGAACTCTCGACCTGCTCCACTACTGTCCRYTCGATGTGAATGGGGGAGTGTTRAGCCCTCCTTTTCCTGTAGTCCACGATCAGCTTGTTCGTCTTGCTCATGTTGAGGAGAGGTTGTTGTCCTGGCACCACACTGCCYGGTCTCAGACCTCCTCCCTATAGGCTGTCTCATCGTTGTTGGTGATCAGGGCTACCACTGTTGTGTTGTCAGCAAACTTAATGATGGTGTTGGAGRCGTGCTTGGATGAACAGGGAGTACAGGAGGGGACTGAGCGCGCACCCCTGAGGGGCCCCCGTGTTGAGGATCAGCGTGGCAGATGTGTTGTTGCCTACCCTTACCACCTGGGGGCAGCCCGTCAGGAAGTCCACGATCCAGTTGCAGAGGGATGTGTTTAGTCCCAGTGTCCTTAGCTTAGTGATGAGCTTTGTGGGCACTATGGTGTTGAACGCTGAGCTGTAGTCAATGAATAGCATTCTCYCATAGGTGTTTCTTTTGTCCAGGTGGGAAAGGGCAGTGTGGAGTGGAATTGAGATTGCGTCATCTGTGGATCTGTTGGGGCGGTATGCGAATTGGAGTAGGTCTAGGGTTTCCGGGATGATGGTGTTGATGTGAGCTATGACCAGCCTTTCAAAGCACTTCATGGCTACCGACGTGAGTGCTTTGGGGCGGTAGTCATTTAGGCAGGTTACCTTTGCTTTCTTGGGTACAGGGACTATGGTGGTCTGCTTGAAACACGTAGGTATTACAGACTCGGTCAGGGAGAGGTTGAAAATGTCAGAAGACAATTGCCTGTTGGTCTGCGCATGACCTGAGTACTCATCCTGGTAATCTGTCTGGCCCCGCGGCCTTGTGAGTGTTGACCTYTTTAAACGTCTTGCTTACATCGGCTATGGATAGCGTGATTACACAGTCATCCAGAACAGCTGGTGCTCTCATATATGCTTCAGTGTTGCTTGTCTCGAAGCGATCATAAAAGGCATTTRGCTCGTCTGGTAGGCTTGCGTCACTGGGCAGCTTGRGGCTGGGTTTCCCTTTGTAGTCTGTAATAGTTTGCAAGCCCTGCCACATCCGACGAGCGTCAGAGKCGGTTTAGTAGGATTCAATCTTAGTCCTGTATTTAAGCTTTGCTTGTTTGATGGTTCGTCTGAGGGCATAGAAGGATTTTTTATAAGCTTCCAGATTAGTGTCTRGCTCCTTGAAAGCGGCAGCTCTGGTCTTTAGCTCGGTGCGGATGTTGCCAGTAATCCATGTCTTCTGGTTTGGATATGTACGTACGGTCACTGTGGGGACGACGTCGTTGATGCGCTTATTGATGCAGCCGGTGACTGAGGTGGTATACTCCTCAATGGCATTGGATGAATCTCGGAACATATTCCAGTCTGTGCTAGCAAAACAGTCCTGTAGGGTAGCATCCGCGTCATCTGACCACCTCCGTATTGAGCGAGTCACTGGTACTTCCTGCTTTAGTTTTTGCTTGTAAGCAGGAATCAAGAGGATAGAATTGTGGTCAGATTTGCCAAATGGAGGGCGAGGGAAAGCTTTGTATGCGTCTCTGTGTGTGGAGTAAAGGTGTTCTAGAGTTTTTTTCCCTCTTTTCTTCCCTCTGGTTGCACATGTGACGTGCTGGTAGAAATTAGGTAAAACTGATTTAAGTTTGCCTGCATTAAAGTCTCTGGCCACTAGGAGCGCCACTTCTGGATGATCATAAGGTGCTCTACCTCAGGCGAGCAATACCTCAAGACTTCCTTAATATTAGACATTGCGCACCAGTTGTTATTGACAAATAGACACCCCTTGTTTTACCAGACGGAGCTGTTCTGTCCTGCCGATGCACAGAAAACCCAGCCAACTGTATATTATCGTATCGTCGTTCAGCCACGACTCGGTGAAACATAAGATATTACAGTTGGGTTGTAACCAAACTAGGCCCACATTTAATCAGTTATTTAGCATAATCTACTCAATCTCAGGGATGTTGATATTTTATATTAGCTTTTTGGTAATGGGATAATGTTAAATGTACACTTTTAGAAGATACTTTTAGAAGATGCCTTTTCTTCAAGAGTGACTTACTGTATAGTATACCACCAATGCTGCTGCTGGTGGTCATGGAAAGTAAAGACATTGTATTTAGCCTGAAAACATCTGCTGATGGGTACAGCAGCCAACAGTGAACCAAGACGATGATGAGACGCAACAAGAAGTGCCATCAAACATATGAAGTAGTACACTATCATTCAACCATTGAAAAAGCATTTCTACCTCAGTTAACTACGTATGAAGTAGTCCATTATTATTCAACCTTTGGAGCCAGAAAAGCATTTCTACCTCAGTCAACCCATTGCTGAATCAAAATCAGCAGCGGCAAATGATTTACGACTTGACGTGATTGACATCTATAAGTGTTTTGACCAGACCAATGACCGCATCACTGTGATGATCAGGTAGTAGAAGGATAGATTAAGCAAATTACCGCATATGATTTTAATCGAGTTAATTGTTCTAGAATAGGCTCAACGCCATTGCTTTTTTGATCACTTTACTTTCAAGGCACAGTCCATGTTACATGTTACAGTCACAGATGATATCTCTATACATAGGCATGCAGTGCAGTATGGCACCATACTGTATATAATGGCTTATATAAATTGGCTTATTTCACTGCCAACTAGCATATCAGTGTTGAGGTCTGGTTTATTCATGTGAATGATGAACAATGATAGATTACCATTACATGTTTCAATGTGGGCAAAACCTATCCGACCCTTAAGGTTATGGCGACTACAATAGCTACAGTAGGACTGCGGTTGAATTTATAMTCATGGTACACGTTCTATGTTAACACCTTGGCAGAGCAGGGTCCTTGAATTTTTCAGCAGTGCTCAGCCTCAGAGAACAGAGGGAAAACAAATCTGAATTGTACAGGTTCTCTGGCCATAAAACGAAACTGCAACGATTTATCTGTTGTGAGCACGGAGGGAAACACTTACACATCTGCCTTCTAGAATATATTGTTTATGATGGAGAGAGGAAGAGAAAGAGACTATTCACCAAAGTATCAATCAAGTCCATTTAGGTTCTCCAAAGCTGCACGATTTACGCGTTTACTCCTTAGCGGGCCTCATTTCAGAGCCAATCCTTTATCTTGTCAATATCCCCCCCAGACCTTGAGGCAACACTCTCTGCACAAGTGTTCCAAGTCTCTCCTGTACATTTTGTCTTCTGTGCAGCCGATGCCCCTCCCTGCGCTACAGACAGCGTGCTGTAAATCTTCCATTTGCTCCAGATCAGAGGTAGATATTTCCTTGGTTTTTCCTCCCCCTCTCCGGTCGGATGGGCCCCCGAGCATCCGACCTGAGCATTCAGCTGTCACCTGCGGCAGCTCCTGTAATGCATCATCCATTTTCAGCCGAACAGGCTCAAATACCTGGCGCTGATTCCAGAACATTCACGCCTATTTCCCTCCTGTTTTGTTGTTTGTTATTGGATCCGTTATCTGGGGAAAGTTTCCTTAGACCGACTGTAACTTTAGTCTCTCTAAAGAGGTGTACAGGTCCCTGGATTCTGTTGAAAGAGGTTGTGATCCTTCATTGATTTCAAGTAATTTTATTTAACCYAATCAATTTGAATTCTGTCGAGACTAACATTTCCACTCCTTACTCTTCCGTATTGTAAAGTGAGAGAAATGTTGAGACATGTTGCCTCCATGAAGACAATCAGTGATGTTCTATATGCTTTCGGAGCTAAATTCTGTCGATTCAGCATAAGACATGTTCACTGGAAGTTGCTTGTAGGGAGAGATATTTGCAAGTGTTGGATCCAGCCCAAAGCTTAGGACATTGCTGATACTGATTCTTCTGCTCATGTCTGCTACAAAGTACAGCCTGTTTGGGGGTGATTGTGTGTATCTTTGTGTTTGAGTGTGCATCAGTGTGRGTTTACATGTGAGCAAAGGTGCACCTCTGTGTGCATTCCCAGGACTGTCCATTTCCTAGTATGTATATTAATTTTTGAGTGTGTGGTGGCAGAATTTGGGGTGAGCTGTTGCCACTTCTCAAGYGATATGTTCTGTGTTGGTCTGTGATGTTATGCCTTTCATAGACTCCTGGTAAGTCTGCACCCTAACACAAGACCATTGTGTTCTGGAACTGTTGCTTGTACAGTATAAAGTAGCTGTTGTGTAACAATATGATTGTATTGTCATCTCCCACTACAGTGCATTCCCGAAAGTATTCAGACCCCTTGACTTTTTCCACATTTTGTTACATTACAACCTTATTCTAAAATGGATTAAATTGTTTTTCCCCCTCATCAATCTACACACAATACCCCATAATGACAAAGCAAAAACAGGTTTAAAAAAAAATATATAATAATATTACATTTACCTAAGTATTCAGACCTTTTACTCAGTGCTTTGTTGAAGAACCTTTGGCAGCGATTACAGCCTCAAGTCTTCTTGGGTAGGAGGCTATAAGCTTGGCACACCTGCATTTGGGGAGTTTCTCCCATTCTTCTCTGCAGATCATCTCAAGCTCTGTCAGGTTGGAGGTGGAGTGTCCCTGCACAGCTATTTTCAGGTCTTTCCAGAGATGTTCGATCGAGTTCTAGTCCGGGCTCTGGCTGGGCCACTCAAGGACATTCAGAGACTTGTCCCGAAGCCACTCCTCCGTTGTCTTGGCTGTGTGCTTAGGGTCATTGTCCTGTTGGAAGGTGAACCTTCGCCCCCAGTCTGAGGTCCTGAGCTCTCTAGAGCAGGTTTTCATCTCTCTGTACTTTGCTTCGTTCATCTTTCTCTCGATCCTGACTAGTCTCCCAGTACCTGCCGCTGAAAAACATRCCCACAGCATGATGCTGCCACAACCATGCTTCACTGTAGGGATGGTGCCAGGTTTCCTTCAGGTGTGACTCTTGGCATTCAGGAGAGTTCAATCTTGGTTTCATCAGACCATAGAATCTTGTTTCTCATGGTCGGAGAYTCCTTTAAGTGCCTTTTGTCAAACTCCAAGCGGGCTTTCATGTGCCTTTTACTGAGGATTGGCTTTCGTTTGACCACACAACTATAAAGGCCTGACTGGTGGAGTGCTGCAGAGATAGTTGTCCTTCTGGAAAATCCTCCCATCTCCACAGAGGAACGCTGGAACTCTGTCAGAGTGAACATCGGGTTGTTGGTCACCTCCCTGACCAAGGCCCTTCTCCCCCGATTGCTCAGTTTGACCGGGTGGACAGCTCTAGGAAGAGTCTTGGTGGTTCCAAACTTCTTCCATTTAAGAATGATGTAGGCCACTGTGTTCTTGGGGAGCTTCGATGCTGCCACATTGTTTTGGTACTCTTACCGAGATCTGTGCCTCGACACAATCCTGTCTCGGAGCTCTACGGACAATTCCTTCAACATCATGGCTTGGTTTTTGCTCTGACATGCACTGTCAACTGTGGGACCTTATATAGACAGGTGTGTGCCTTTCCAAATCATGTCCAATCAATTGAAATGWCCACAGGTGGACTCCAATCAAGTTGTAGAAACATCTCAAGAATGATCAATGGAAACAGGATGCACCTGAGCTCAAATTTGCATCTCATAGCAAAGGGTCTGAATACTTATGTAAATAAGGTATTTCTGTTTTTAATTTTTAACACATTTGCAAAAATTTATAAAAATTTGTTTTGGCTTTGTCTTTATGGGGTATTGTGTGTAGATTGCTGATGATTTTTATATAATCCATTTTAAAATAAGGCTGTAACGTAACAAAATGTGGAAAAAGTCAAGGGAAATGAATAKTTTCRGAAGACACTGTTCAGTGTATGAATTGTGGCTACATATTACTGTCTGTGCAGAGAATCAAGATCTATAGTAATGGTTTTCATGTGATGTGATACATATTTTATAGCAAAACATAATTTTCCCGGACTCAGATTAAGCCTATTCTTACTATTTTAGGGAAACCGGCCCATGAAGACTCAATTGGATATTTTGTTGCTTGCAGCATGTTATTCTCTCGTTAAACTTTCTTGCCCTAACGTTCTTGAAATTGCGGTCCATAGAGCCGACATGGTTCTTCAGACATTCCGAGGCAAAAATATACCAAAGCAGCTTCACTGTCCAGGTCGCATCATAACTAMATTTCATTCTGACTGAAAATGTTCAGACACTCCCTAGCTGCAGACAGTCGAAAGTAAAGTAGGACAATTGTATTACCACTATCAGAGGTAAGAGCTACACTATATATACAAAAGTATGTGGACACCCCTTCAAATTAGTGGATTTAGCTATTTCAGCCACACACGTTGCTGACAGGTGTATACAATCGAGCACACAGCCATGCATTCTCTATTGACACAAATTAGCAGTAGAATGGCCTTACTAAAGAGCTCAGTGACTTTCAATGTGGCACCGTCATAAGATGCCACCTTTCCAACAATTCAGTTTGTAAAATTTCTGCCCTGCTAGAGCTGCTGCTATTGTGAAGTGGAAATGTCTAYGAGCAAAGACGTCTCAGTCGCGAAGTGGTAGGCCACACAAGCTCACAGAACGGGAGTGCTGAAGTGCGTAGCGTGTAACATAGTCTGTCTTTGGTTGAAACACTCCCTACCGAGTTCCAAACTGCCTCTGGAAGCAACGCCAGCACAAAAACTGTTTGACGGGAGCTTCATGAAATGGGTTTCCTTGGCCGAGCAGCCGCACACAAGCATAAGATCACCATGTGTTGTGTAAAGCTTGCCGCTATTGGACTCTGGAGCAGTGTGAACGTGTTCTCTGAAGTGATGAATCACCATCTGGCAGTCCGATGGACTAATCTGGGTTTGGCGGGATGACCGGGAGAATACTACCAACCCGAATGCATAATGCCTACTGTAAAGTTTGGTGGAGGACAAAATAATGGTCTGGGGCTGTTTTCATGTTTCGAGACCACTCCACAAGTTGCTTTGTTAACAAACTATAGTTTTGGCAGTCCGTTAGGACATCTACTTGTGCATGACAAAAGTAATTTTTCCAACAGTTGTTTACGGACAGATTATTTCACTTATAATTCACTGTATCACAATTCCAGGGTCAGAAGTTTACATACACTAAGTTGACTGTGCCTTTAAACAGCTTGGAAAATTCCATAAAATGATGTCATGGCTTTAGAAGCTTCTGATAGGCTAATTGACATCATTTGCGTCAATTGGAGGTGTACCTATGGATGTATTTCAAGGCCTACCTTCAAACTCAGTGCCTCTTTGCTGACATCATGGGAAAATCAAAAGAAATCAGCCAAGACCTCAGAAAAAAATTTGTAGATCTCCACAAGTCTGGTTCATCCTTGGGAGCAATTTCAAAATGCCTGAAGGGTACCACGTTTCAACAATAGTTACGCAAGTATAAACACCACGCAGCCGTCATACCGCTCAGGAAGGAGATGCGTTCTGTCTGTAAGATGAATGTACTTAGGTGCGGAAAGTGCAAATCAATCCCAAAACAACAGCAAAGGACTTTGTAAAGATGCTGGAGCAACAGGTACAAAAGTATCTATATGCACAATAAAACGAGTCCTATATCGACATAACCTGAGAAATGCTGCTCAGCAAGGAAGAAGCCACTGCTCCAAAACTGCCATAAATAATCCAGACTACGGTTTGCAACTGCCACATGGGGACAAAGATCGTACTTTTTGGAGAAATGTCCTCTCGGTCTGATGAAACAAAAATATAACTGTTTGGCCATAATGACCATCGTTATGTTTGAAGGAAAAAGGGGGACGCTTGCAAGCTGAAGAACACCATCCCAACCGTGAAGCACGGGGGTGGCAGCATCATGTTGGGGGTGCTTTGCTGCACTAGGAACTGGTGCACTTCACAAAATAGATGGCATCATGAGGAAAGAAAATTATGGATATATTGAAGCAACATCTCAAGACATCAGTCAGGAAGTTAAAGCTTGGTTGCAAATGGTCTTCCAAATGGACAATGACCCCAAGCATACTTCCAAAGTTGTGGCAAAATGGCTTAAGGACAACAAAGTCAAGGTATTGGAGTGGCCATCACAAAGCCCTGACCTCAATCCCATAGAGATTTTGTGGCAGAACTGAAAAAGCGTGTGCGAGCAAGGAGGCCTACAAACCTGACTCAGTTACACCAGCTCAGTCAGGAGGAATGGGCCAAAATTCACCTCTTATTGTGGAAGCTTGTGAAGGCAACCTGAAACGTCTGACCCAAGTTAAACAATTTAAAGGCAATTCTACCAAATACTAATTGAGTGTATGAAACTTCTGACCCACTGGAATGTGATGAAAGAAATAAAAGCAGAAATAATCATGCTCTCTACTATTATTCTGACATTTCACATTCTTAAAATAAAGTGGTGATCCTAACTGGTCTAAAACAGGGAATTTTTACTAGGATTGAATGTCAGGAATTGTGAAAAACTATTGGTTTAAATGTATTTGGCTAAGGTGTATGTAAACTTCCGACTTCAACTGTATATGTATAGGTGAATATTTTTTTTTTTTAAGATTTAAGATGGTATGTCTCGGCATGGCAGCATGTAAATTAGTATTAAAATTGCGGCGGGACCTCTTTCCACAGTTCACTGCCATTGGCACAAAACATAGGAGGTCCGATAGTGATTTCTGGATCCATACCGGTTTTCTGGCAGGTCTGATTCAGCTCTGATTCACTGGCTCCTTGTTACCGGAGTTGTCCTAAGCCCTCTAGTTACATACTCATGGTAGTCTGGCGCTGATGGGTTGTCTGCTACGGCCATGACCAGAGGAGAAGGCGAGTAAAAAAATCCACCTCACTCTTATGTAAAAAGAGAGGCACGCGAAATGTCACGTCTAACGTTGGACTACTCGGTTGCCTTCCCCCATTTGTTTCAAACCCCAAAACTCATTACGGCTGTGAAAAACGTAATGTTTCTTGGCTTAAGCAATCCTCCTCTCCGTTATAAATCAGAAGTTAATGCAACCACCTGTTATTCGTACTTTGATTACAATCTGTTTTTGGTGTGTGGTTGTGTCCACCCACTCCAAAAGAAGTCACGTGTGCGTTGCAGTGCAAACATAAAGCTCACATACGCATGGTTCAGCATGCTAGCAGTCATCGTYGAGTGAGAGTTGGTTGAGTAGCGTGTTATTAATTAGGCGTGCAATAAGTAATTAGATAATAATGAGCTTATCATATTAATGTCACCCTCAGGGTGGGCAGAAGTGATTACAGCTCCCTGTATCCAGGGACTACAGTTATTATTGTGTGTACGCCCCCACACCCCCGGTTACCACAGTTTATAGTTACTCCTTTGTTCATGTTTGCATATTACATTCATTGAATACGTGCACTGTATTTTTATACAAATTAGTATGGTCTGTGTTGTATGGCTGCAGCATTAAGATGAGTTACAGTCATACGAAACCTGTTTGATCAAGTAAGAACTTATGAACGATAGACACCTTATGGTTGCCTATTGGTTTGTAGATTCATGAATTGATTAGAAACGGGAGAATCGATGTTTACATGTTTTCATTAAAGGCAAAGGGCAGGGTGACGTTTCCATTTGCTGAGGTTGTTTTTTGGTAGCCGTGGGGACTGCAATACAATCAGAGAGTCCACGCTGGTCCCTGTGGATACCTTGAAGTCATGTTTTTCTGCCATTTGCATTGGCCTCRGGCACCCAGTGATCCTAGCCTGCAGGCCATTCCAATCTAACCCATARAGCAAATGTACTCAGTTTTCCCATTTGCACTTAATGTTTGTAAATGAGAGTCCCTTTCATTGGAAAGAATGGCCAGAGTATTTTTAGCAGCATCGTTGGAGGGCACGGTTGAGCACAGCGCTCTGTGTATTGGATGGGGACCCACAGATCACAAGTGCCTGGTTTGCGTTGCTGCTGCAGCAGTGGAGCCAAATTGAAAACCAGCAGCTATATAGACCTGCTTCATTATTAGATAATGATGTTAAGAGGCGACAGGGTCGTCCTTAAAGGAGCAGAAGGATATCGAATAGCCAGCGAAGGCTTTGCTCTTTTACATCAACACGGTGATCTTCATTTGTTTGGTCTTGATTTGTGTTCTTTGTTCCTGGTGTTTTATCACCTCAGCGACTCGTGCCATTACCCCCGCGCCTTCCCTCTTAGTGTCTTGGTGCTCCCTCAAGTCATTATTAGTCATAACTTAGATTCAATTTAGATTAAAAAATGATCTTCCCACCCTCCTCCGTACCCCCTCTCAGTTGCTTACTCACTCTCTGGTTCTCTATCTCCCCTCCAACCCTATTTCTTGCTCCCCTGTTGCTTATTCTCTCCACTTCTCTTCCCCACTTCTCAATCCTCTTTGTCTGGTCTTCTGACGTCTCCTCTCAATCATGTACTTTTTTCTTCCCACTCTTTCTTGTTCTCTTACTTTCAACCTCTGTCCTTTTCTCTCTGTTGGTCTTGTCAGTGTTCAAGAAATGAACCCTCTTGGCCAGGCGGCTTGTGAGAGAATGTCCTCTCCACGCATGGTTAACTCCCTATTACTAGCGCTGAAGTCTTGCCTCAGCTCTTCCTGCAACAAAGGGGAATCAATACACCCTGATGGGAGAGCGAACAGAACAGTTCCCTGGAAACTGGAAGAACTTAGTAAAACCATTAAGGGTCTGCAAGATAATGGAATGAATGAATTTTTATGAGTTGTATAGGCTGGATTGGGTAGGAATAGGGTATCAGTACTGTGAAAGTCTAAGAAATTGCAATGCAATGCTGGGAATGCAAAGTATCTATGAGATGAACACAACATGCTTCATTGATGCACTTGTTGTGTATAGTCCCGCAATATTTCTGTGATTTATTTTTAATGTTGCATTTGTTTGGCCTGAACTTGAAAAATGCAAAAAGCAACATCCTTTTTCAATGATCTAATGTAGCTATTTCTTGGAAATGCTTTCAAGTCTTTTTAGATTGGCCCTAAATGGAATTCTGTAATGGAGTGAGCCTGTTCAAAAGCCATAAAATACACTACCGTTCAAAAGTTCGGGGTCAGAAATGTCCTTGTTTTTGAAAGAAAAGCACATTTTCTGGTCCATTTAAAATAACATCAAGTTGATCAGAAATACAGTGTTGACATTGTTAATGTTGTAAATGACTATTGTAGCTGGAAACGGCAGATTTTTAATGGAATATCTACATAGGAGTACAGAGGCCCATTATCAGCAACCATCACTCCTGTGTTTCAATGGCACGTTGTGTTAGCTATTCCAAGTTTATAATCTTAAAAGACTAATTGATCATTAGAAAACCCTTTTTTGCAATTATGTTWGCACAGCTGAAAACTGTTGTGCTGATTAAAGAAGCAATAAAACTGCATTTGTAAAACCAGCATTTGTGGGTTCGATTACKGGCCCAAAATGYCCAGAAACAAAGAACTTTCTTCTGAAACTCTTCAGTCTATTCTTGTTCTGAGAAATGAAGGCTATTCCATGCGAGAAATTGCCAAGAAACTGAAGATCTGGTACAACGCTGTGTACTGCTCCCTTCACAGAACAGCGCAAACTGACTCTAACCAGAATAGAAAGAGGAGTGGGAGGCCCCGGTGCACAACTGAGCAAGAGGACAAGTACATTAGAGTGTCTAGTTTGAGAAACAGATGCCTCACAAGTCCTCAACTGGCAGCTTCATTAGATAGTACCCGCAAAACACCAGTCTCAACATCAACAGTGAAGAGGCGACTCCGGGATGCTGGCCTTCTAGGCAGTTACTCTGTCTAGTGTCTATGTTCTTTTGCCCATCTTAATCTTTTKTTTTTATTGGCCAGACTGAGATAATGCTTTTTCTTTGCAACTCTGCCTAGAATGCAAATAGTCTCAAGAAGGCCAYTTTTATTGCTTATTTAATCAGAACAACAGTTTTCAGCTGTGCTAACATAATGATCAATTAGCCTTTTAAAATGATAAAATTGGATTAGCTAAKACAACGTGRCATTGGAACACAGGAGTGATGGTTGCTGATAATGGGCCTCTGTACTCCTATGTAGATGTTCCATTAAAAATCAGCCGTTTCCAGCTACAATAGTCATTTACAACATTAACAAGGTCTACACTGTATTTCTGATCAATTTGATGTTATTTTAATGGACAAAAAATGTGCTTTTCTTTCAAAAACAAGGACATTTCCAAGTGACCCCAAACTTTTGTAAGGTAGTGTATGAATGACGATATCCAGGATGTTAAATGAATGAGCAATGGYGAGATGGATAGAATGAAACAGCCCTTTGAACGTATGCCCTGTGGAATGCCACGGACACTGCCATAGAGGCAGCATGTGTGTTGCATGTTGAATGACATCTGGATGTTCCTTTCTGAGGCGGAATCTTTAAAGGCTCAGTGCAGTCAAAATACATTTTTCCCTGTGTTTTTATGTCATATTATAAACTGGGTGGCTCATACCATGAATGCTGATTGGCTGACATCCGTGGTATATCAGACCGTATACCACATGTATGACAAAACATTTATTTTTACTGCTCTAATTACGTTGGTAACCAGTTTATAATTGCAATAAGGCATTTGGAAATCAGCTTATGTCCTCAAATTACTAAAGGCTGGAGATCCCACAGATGCTAATAACTATCGTCCTATCTCTAAACTCCCTATCCTGGCCAAAGTCTATGAATCCCTAGTGAACTCACAGTTAAAATGTTTTATAATAATTGAATAGAACATACTGAGCAGGGTTCAGTCTGTATTTAGATCGGGGTAGAGCACCACAACTGAGGGAAATTGGCTGTGGGAAATGACATCATAAATGCACTTGATAAAAAGCAACATTGTGCTGCTCTGTTTGTCGATTTATCAAAAGCATTTTATTCAGTTGACCATGAATTGTTGCTAGCTAGATTCAGTAACATTGGMCTCAGTGAAGGGGCAGTACATTTGTTTAGGAACTATCTTTCAGACAGAACACAATGTGAATATGCTGACAATCACAAGTCTASCTTTTGTGAGATTAATAMAGGTGTCCCCCAGGTTTCCCTTTTAGTTCCTGTGTTGTTCTCAATTTGTATTAATGACCTGGGAAATGATATGCAACCAGCAGAGTTGCATCTATATGCAGATGATAGTCATACTGTATATTCATGTGCTCCTTCTCTGGTCCAGGCTGTTGAACAGCTCCAGACTACWTTTCAGTCACTGCAGGCCTCCCTTTYTGGTCTCAAACTGGTCTTGAATGTAAAAAAAATACCAACATTCATGACCTTTACCAGAGCTCGCACTGGTAAAGGTTAGCATTGTCACATCTGGTGGCTTGTCCTTATACCTAGGTATATGGTTGGATGACAAGTTGTCCTTTAAAGTTCATATGAATAATCTTGTGAGGAAGCTTAAATTGAAATTGGGTTTGTATTTTTGTAATGAGGCTTGCTTCCCAGTTATGGGTAGAAAGAAGCTTTTTCASGCCACTTTTCTCTCTGTAATTGATTATGGTGACTTGTTGTATATGCATGCAGCCTCCTCTGTCTTACAGAAACTGGTCTCTGTTTATCATGCATCCTTGCGCTTTATAACAAATGCCAAGTCACTCACCTACCATTGCACCTTGTACCAAATGGTGGGTTGGACCTCACTTTATATGCACAGAAAGCTACATTTGTGTGTGATCATCTACAAAGACCTTTTGGGTAAACTCCCTCTTGACCTCTGTAATTTGGTCTCCTTCACCACCAGCAGTTACCATACCCGGTCATACCCCAGGATATTTACAGTATTAGGCCAAGCCTTCTCGTCTTGTGAACCAGAGGCATTCAATAGTCTACAACCTATGCTTCATCTAGATATGTTAGTGCCTTGGCCTCCCGAGTGGCGCAGCGGTCTAAGGCGTTACTACAGACCCGGGTTCATTCCTGGGCTGTGCCACAACCGGCCGTGGCCGGGAGTCCCATAGGAAGGTGCACAATTGGTCCGTCGTCCGGGTTAGGGGAGGGTTTGGCCGGTGGGGCTGTACTTGGCTCATCGCGCTCTAGCGACTCCTTGTGGAGGGCCGGGTGCTTGCGGGCTGACCCCGGTCGCCATTTGAACAGTGTTTCCTCCGACACATTGGTYCGGCTGGCTTTCGMGTTAAGCTGGCGGGTGTTAAGGAGCGCGMAGGACGCATGACTCCACCTTCGCCTCTTCTGAGCCCATTGGGGAGTTGCAGCGATGAGACAAGATCGAAAATTGGGGAGAAAAAGGGGGTAAAATACTATTTATTTTTATTTTTATATATATATATATATATATATAATACCTGTCAAAAGTTTGGACACACCTACTCATTCAATGGTTTTTCTTAATTTTTTACTATTTTCTACATTGTAGAAGTGAATACATAATAGTGAAGACATCAAAACTATGAAATAACGCATATGGAATCATGTAGTATCCAAAAAAAAGTGTTAAACAAATCAAAATAGAATTGAGATTTGAGATTCTTCAAAGTAGCCAACCTTTGCCTTGATGACAGCTTTGCACATTCTTGGCATTCTCTCAACCAGCTTCATGAGGTGGTCACCTGGAATCCATTTCAATTAACAGGTGTGCCTTATTAAAAGTTAATTTGTGGATTTTATTTTCTTCTTAATGCGTTTGAGCCAATCAGTTGTGTTGTGACAAGGTAGGGGAGGTATACAGAAGATAGCCCTATTTGGTAAAAGACCAAGTCCATATTATGTCAAGAACAGCTCAATTAAGCAAAGAGAAAAGACAGTACATCATTACTTTAAGACATGAAGCATGGATGTGGAGGTCCTGGGCTGACATGGTTACACGTGGGCTGCAGTTGTGTATTGGACGTACTACCAAATTCTCTAAAACAACGTTGGAGGCACCTTATGGTAGAACAATTTACATTAAATTCTCTGGCAACAGCTCTGGTGGACATTCCTGCAGTCAGCGTGCTAATTGCWCTCTCCCTCAGAACTTAAGACATCTATGGCATTATGTTGTGTGACAAAACTGCATATTTAAAGTGGCCTTTTATTTTCCTCTGTAAAAGGTGCATCTGTGTAATGCTCATGCTGTTTAGTCAGCTTCTTGAAATGCCACACCTGTCAGGTGGATGGATTATGTTGGCAAAGGAGAAATGCTCAATAACAGGGATATAAACACATTTGTGCCCAACATTTGAGAGAAATAAGCTTTTTGTGCGTATTGATCATTTCCTGGATTTTATTTATTTCAGCTCATGAAACATGGGACCAACACTTTACATGTTGCGTTTATATTTTTGTTCAGTGTATATTAATATGCATTTCCATTTCTTCCGACAGTGGAAGAACTGCTCTGGTACGCTGCATGAAAGAACGGCAGAGGCTGCCGAACTTTCATCAAAAGTCTGAGGAGGCGTACTGCGTGGCCTCCTGAAGTGCACCCGATGGACAGCCTATAGGGAGGAGGTCAGAGTCCTGGCCATGTGGTGCCAGGTGTCACGCTCGTCTGTGGTGGTAGAAGGAGAGGACCAAAGCGCAGCGTAGTTAGTGTTCATCTTGATTTTACTAGACAGAGAACACTAAACGAAACTAATACAAAAACAATAAACGACGACCGTGAAGCTAAATAACAAATAGTGCTGACACTAAACACTACACATAGACAATCACTCACAACCCACAATACAAAACAGGCTACCTAAATATGGTTCCCAATCAGAGACAACGCAAAACACCTGTCTCTGATTGAGAACCATATCAGGCCAAACACATAGAAATAGACAAACCAGACATACAACATAGAATGCCCACTCAGATCACACCCTGACCAAGCAAAACATAAAACATACAAAGCAAACTATGGTCAGGGCGTGACAGTACCCCCCCCTCAAGGTGCGGACTCCGCCCGCAAACCTAAACCTATAGGGGAGGGTCTGGGTGGGCATCTGTCCGCGGTGGCGGCTCCGGCGCGGGACGTGGACCCCACTCCACCATAGTCATAACCCGCTTGGTGGCCCTCTGGAGCGGGGATCCTTGCAGCGGGTCCCGGACTGAAGACCATCCAAGAGCGGCCACTGGACGGAGGGGCGGCTCTGGCAGCTCCTGACTGGCGGGCGGCTCTGGTAGCTCCTGACTGGCGAGCGGCTCTGGCGGCTCCTGACTGGCGGGGCTGAGGCGGCGCTCTGGCGCTCCTGACTGGCGGCGGCTCTGGCGGTCCTGACTGGCGGGCGGCTCTGGCGGCTCCTGACTGGCGGGCGGCTCTGGCGGCTCCTGACTGGCGGGCGGCTCTGCGGCACCTGACTGGCGGGCGGCTCTGGCGGCTCCTGACTGACGGGCGGCTCTGACGGCTCAGGACAGACGGGCGGCTCAGATGGTGCTGGACAGACGGGCAGCTCAGACGGCGCTGGGCAGACGGGCAGCTCAGATGGCGCTGGACAGACGGGCACACCTGTAGGGAGGAGACGGAGAGACAGCCCTGCGTGCGTGGGGCTGCCACAGGACCCACCAGGCTGGGGAGACCTACAGGAGGCTTGGTGTTAGGAGGAGGCACCTGAAGGACCGGGCTGTGGGGGAGCACTGGAGCTCTGGTGCTCAGTCTTGGCACCACTCCCCAAGGCTGGATAACTACTCTAGCCCGGACCCTCCAGAGTGCAGGCACAGGTTGAACCGGGCTGTGGGTGAGCACTGGAGATCTAGTGCCTACTACGCGCACCTCTTCCTTAGGCTCCACTCCCACATTTGCCCGGCACGAGCGGAGCGCAGGCATAGGACGCACTGCACTCTCCCAGCGCCCCGGAGACACAGCACGCAGAGCCGGCGCAGGATACCCTGGACCGAAACGGCATACCGGAGACCAGACATGCTGAGCAGGCACAATACGCCCTGGCTGGATGCCCACACTCACATGACACTTTCGGGGGGCTGCCCTATAGCGCACCGGGCTATGGGCACGTACTGGRGACACCGTGCGCTTAACCGCATAACACGGTGCCTGACCAGTAACGCGCTGCTTATAATAAGCACGAGGAGTGAGCTCAGGTCTGCTACCTGGCTTAGCCACACTCCCCGTGTGCCACCCCCCCAAAAAATTTGGGGGCTGCCTCTCGTACCTGTCGCGCTGCCTTGCTGCCTCCTCATATCGCCGCCGCTCAGCTTTCGCTGCCTCCAGCTCTGCTTTGGGGCGGCGATATTCCCCAGCCTGTACRCAGGGTCCTTTCCCATCCAGAATCTCCTCCCAGGTCCAGGAGTCCTGCGATCGCTGCTGCCCGATACCACGCTGCTTMGTCCTTGGTTGGTGGGTGATTCTGTCAGTGTTTGTCGCCACACGGTACTGTTTTCGTTTGTTCATCGTTTATTGTTTTTGTTCCTGTGTTCAGTTTTGGATCTTTATTAAAGACATGAACACTTACCACGCTGCGCTTTGGTCCGATCCTTCCACCACCACAGACGATCGTTACACCAGGATAACAACCTCTCCCTCAACGTGATCAAGACAAAGAAGTTCCTTGGTGTCAACATCACCAACAAACTATCATGGTCCAAGCACACCAAGACAGTCGTGAAGAGGGCACGACAAAGCCTATTCCCCCGCAGGAGACTGAAAAGATTTGTCATGCGTCCTCAGATCCTCAAAAAGTTCTACAGCTGCACCATCGAAAGCATRCTGAATGGTTGCATCACTGCCTGGTATGGCAACTGCTCAGCCTACAGAGGGTAGTGCGTATGGCCTAGTACATCACTGGGGCCAAGCTTCCTGCCATACAAGGACCTCTATACCAGGCGGTGTCAGAGGAAGGCCCAYAAAATGTCTAAAGACTCCAGCCACCCTAGTCATAGACTGTTATCTCCTCTACCTCATGGCAAGCGGTACCGGAGCYCCAAGTCTAGGTCCAAGTGGCTTCTTAACAGCTTCTACCCCCAAGCCATAAGACTCGTGAACAGCTAATCAAATGGCTACCCAGACTATTTGCATTGCCCCTCTCTTTTATGCTGTTGTTACTCTCTGGTTATTATCTATGCAGAGTCACTTTAACTCTACTACCTACATGTACATATTACCTCAATACCTCGACTAACCGGTGGTGCCGCACATTGACTCTGTACCGGTACCCCTGTATATAGCCTCGCTACTTTTATTTTACTGCTGCTTTTTAATTATTTGTTACTTTTATTTTCTATTTTTTACTTAACACTTCTTTTTTTAAACTGCATTGTGTTTAAGGGCGCATGTGACAAATACGATTTGATTTGATTTGGTTTCAGAAGGCACTATCAGCTTTTCCAAAGAGAAAGTGATGTATTTTTTAGTTTGGTGCGGCAATAGAGCACTGTTTTAACAAGGGCTTCCTCTACACTTTATTCATTCATTTGACAGGGACAAAGCCCACCAATCAACATCGCTGTAAATATTTTACCTTGAGTTTGCCACTTTTGGGACCATTTATTTTGTTCAAATTGTTATACAGACCAACTAAATCAGCACAGCAGCAAGTATTTGACCCAGTCTCTTAACACTGGAACCTTTCCTTGCTAGATGTCAAGTCTCTAGGAGTCAGTGTAGCTATTTTTGGCAAAACATTTTTGCATAACACTAGCACTGACTTTGCTGATAGCTACATTGAGGAAGAATGTACTTACTTTGACTGATGTGGGTTGTCTCACCTAGCTATCTTAAGATGAATGTACTAACTATAAGTCACTCTGGATAAGAGCATCTGCTAATTACTCAAATTAAAAAACACATCTTGGTCTAATTTGCATTGTAGGCAGGTGGTAGGCAACAGTGATGATCGCGTGTTGTTTCAAATCATGCATTGTTGCTCGCTGTCGGATTTGTATGCACAACAACCACTGTTGAGATACGACAGTTGTAGGTGTTTTGTTCAGTGTCCTTTTAATAGGGTGCACTTGAGTAGGGGAAACATGAGTGTAAGCATAAATCAGGAGGATTGTTTCAACACTGTTGTTTTGTAATTACACCCTCTGTTACCTTTGTAATTGCCTATCAGTCTACACCACACACCACACCACACACACACACACACACACCACACACACACACACACCACACACACACACACACACAACACAACACAACACACGACGATCAGTCAT
>NC_036840.1:29250608-29314081 GCF_002910315.2 Salvelinus sp. IW2-2015 | reverse complement strand
TGGAGTTACTCTCTGGTTATTATCTATGCAAGTCACTTTAACTCTACTACCTACATGTACATATTACCTCAATTACCTCGACTAACCGGTGTTGCCGCACATTGACTCTGTACCGGTACCCCTGTATATAGCCTCGCTACTTTTATTTTACTGCTGCTTTTTAATTATTTGTTACTTTTATTTTCTATTTTTTACTTAACACTTCTTTTTTTAAACTGCATTGTTGTTTAAGGGCGCATGTGACAAATACGATTGATTTGATTTGGTTTCAGAAGGCACTATCAGCTTTTCCAAAGAAAAGTGATGTATTTTTTAGTTTGGTGCGGCAATAGAGCACTGTTTTAACAAGGGCTTCCTCTACACTTATTCATTCATTTGACAGGGACAAAGCCCACCAATCAACATCGCTGTAAATTATTACCTTGAGTTTGCCACTTTTGGGACCATTTATTTTGTTCAATTGTTATACCAGACCAACTAAATCAAGCACAGCAGCAAGTATTTGACCCAGGTCTCTTAACACTGGAACCTTTCCTGCTAGATGTCAAGTCTCTAGGAGTCAGTGTACTATTTTTGGCAAAACATTTTTGCATAACACTAGCACTGACTTTGCTGATAGCTACATTGAGGAAGAATGTACTTACTTTGACTTATGTGGTTGTCTCACCTAGCTATCTTAAGATGAATGTACTAACTATAAGTCACTCTGGATAAGAGCATCTGCTAAGTTACTCAAATTAAAAAACACATCTTGGTCTAATTTGCATTGTAGGCAGGTGGTAGGCAACAGTGATGATCGCGTGTGTTTCAAATCATGCATTGTTGCTCGCTGTCGGATTTGTATGCACAACAACCACTGTTGAGATACGACAGTTGTAGGGTTTTGTTTCAGTGATCCTTTTAATAGGGTGCACTGTAGTAGGGGAAACATGAGTGTAAGCATAAATCAGGAGGGATTGTTTCAACACTGTTGTTTTGTAATTACACCCTCTGTTACCTTTGTAATTGCCTATCAGTCTACACACACACACACACACACACACACACACACACACACACACACACACACACACACACACACACACACACACACACACAACACACACACAAACACACACACACACACACACACACACACACACACACACACACACACAGTCTTGTACAGCTAACATTGTGGGGACACACAATTCAGTGCTCCCATTCAAAATCCTATTTTTCCTAACCCAAACCCTAAACCTAACCCTAACKCGTACTCTTACCCTAACCTTAACTCAAAAACCTAACCTTAATCCTTACCCTAAACCTAACCCTAGCTCCTAACCCTAACCCTAGCTCCTAACCCTTAACTTAATTCTAACCCTAACCCTAAACCCCCTAGAAATAGCATTTGACCTTGTGGGGACCAACAAAATGTCCACAGTTGCAATTTTGGGGGGGGTTACCAGAAGTCCCCACAAGAATAGTTAAACACGTCCACACACACACACACACACACACACACACACACAACTCACTCACCTCCTTACTCCACCGCCCTGGCCTTCCTGCTATAAATACAGCACAGAGAGCTGGCATTTAAAGAACAACACTAATATAGATTTATGAAGAGTAGAAGAAGAATTTTAGGTTTTACAGTCCTTGGCTTGGCTGAAGGCTTTTGTTGATACAGTATCTAGTTATAGGTCAGCTCGCTCTAACATCTAGCAAAATGCACACAGCCAGACCTGCTGTGCACATCTTTGTATTGCCTTCAGGTGCAGAATTCCCCCTCCAATCTTACTCGCCTCTCCCTTGAGACTTTTCAATTCAACAGGATTATCATGACAAAAAGCAACAGCCTTAGCAAGTTTGACGATGAACACATTTACAGAGGAACCACCTGCGAGCTTGGCAGCGGATATTCAGTCTGCTTGTTGCGATCACCTTTTAGCCTTTTACCCTTTTCATCAGAATTTGACGAGAAATGTATATCTCAGCATTGACGTGAAAATATCTCAATCATAACGTCTGCAACATGTGGTTTTGATTATGGCCTTTAGCTAATAGATTGGGATTGTAATAGGTTGGGATTGTAATAGGTTGGGATTGTAATNTTGGGATTGTAATAGGTTGGGATTGTAATAGGTTGGGATTGTAATAGGTTGGGATTGTAATGGGTTGGGATTGTAATAGATTGGGATTGTAATAGGTTGGGATTGTAATAGGTTGMGATTGTGATTAAATGTATGTTAAACATTTTATTTCATTTTTTCAATTGAGGAAGCCTGGTAGGGGGGCAATATAATTAATTTGTCCAGGATTAAGTCCCATTTCAAAAGGCTATAGATAAGCAAACAGGAATATTACTAATCTGATGTTTTTTACTGAATGTTCTCCTTTTGTATCTGAGCAGACACATTCTGTCCAAGTGGCGCAGCTGCTTCAGAAGTCAGGCTGTTCAAATTAACCTAGTTTTAGATGTTATTTAACTCATTTGGGAGAAGAGTCTGTGTGTGATCTGCCTCCTGCTCTGTGTCGTTCTGGGGTGTGTGCTTGTGTTTTTGCATGCTATGCCTGCACTCGTAGGCGATGTGCAGGTTTGCTTGCGTGTATGTACATGCGTGCAGGGAGCAGTCGAGTCGGGACCTTGGCTTAACTTGCAGGATGCGAAGGACACCYCAACCTAAGCCTAGAGGGCTGAGTGACCGCTCTGACACGAGAATAACCCTATCCAGAAACCCTTTCTCTTACCCCTGTAAATCCAGCCAACCTTTCACTCTCCCTTGCGGATTCTGTCATGGATCGCCATACGGAAAATAGAGCACCTTCTCCATCATTTAGGAGGCAAACAGCCACCGAGGCCCTGGTCAATCGTTTACATGGTTGTGTGTCAACAAGGTAGATGCAAATAGGATCCCACCCAGATCCCCTGGAGTCATGCATGAGGTGGTTACGTCAGAACATGAATTGATGAATGTGTTGTGCCATAGATTTACTTTTGCCATCATGCTCTGTGCGGTGGGTATGGACCAACCGCTGCAAATTCAAATGAAATGCAAAGCAACACAGTAAAAAAAAAAAATTGGTCGGTTTAGGGTTGGTTTTGTCACCTCTGCAATCATCGAGCTTGGCCATCTGGCGTAAATTCATTGGTATTTTACTGTTCACCAAGAAACCAGTTGACCATTCTTTTAGTTTGTGACTTGATAGATTAGACTTGTACGTAATAAGGATAGATCACCACCACTTCTCTTATCTACCCTGAGATCTCGCTGTCCTGTTATTCCTCCTATCCACTCTTTTTTCACTTTAGTAATCTGTGATTAAACTATGACCTGATGAAATGRAGGGTTTTTACACCAGAGCGCAACACAGAACGCCTACTCATCTTGATAACAGCCCTACAAGTTGCGCAGTGACGTGGAACATCTAATAGTGTTCCCTGTCAACGTCCATGTTTTTCTGTCCTCCATCCAGTGACCTAATGAATGAAATGTGGATAGAGGCTGTAATCCAGGATGGTGCAGTAGTGTTGACTAATGCTCAGGCTCTTAGGCACATGACAGGAGGGTCTGTTACCTCTTGTGCTAACAATAGCCATCAAAGAGGTCCTCTCTTTTCTTATCAGTGGGACAGCACTAACCGAGGTAGCGAATAGGTTGATAGGTGACTGTGTGTGTGTGTGTGTGTGTGTGTGTGTGTGTGTGTGTGTGTGTGTGTGTGTGTGTGTGTGGTGTGTGTGTGTGTGTGTGTGTGTGTGTGTGTGTGTGTTGTGTGTGTGTGTGTGTGTGTGTGTGTGTTGTGTGGTGGGGACAATTAATGGCTCGATGCCTTTTACCCTGATCTTAGAAACACACCATGCAACATGATAAACCATACGAAAGCGAGCCGGACCCGGTTTGAACGAGGCTCTCTGCCCTCAGACTGAATCTTACAAGCGAAACATTGTTATCACCCCTAGTGTTGACACACCGGAATCTATCTCCGGGGATCGGCAGGAATAAATCACTGTGGCGACCAGCGGCGTTTGGCGAAGCTGGGCAATCGGTATCTCTGCTTGACTGCTTAATAATGAGAATTCCAGCCATAGATCTCCATGACAGATGCAGCACAGGATTTAGAGCCCTCCAAATGGGATTTCATTAACTCTCCTCCCTCTCCCATCATAACTTTCYGTGTCTTTTAGCAAAAGGATCGGGGAGTCACGCCTTAAAGGGATACTTTGTGATAGTAGATAGACACAGACTTCCAGTCATTGCGCTAAAGCCAGTTAGCTCCGTTCAAATGTATTTTTAATTCCCCTTTAACACCATTGACACCAGGCAGGATGGGGCCATGGTCCCATGCTGCTTACSCCAAGTCCTTACTCTGCCATCAGCATGACGCAACAGAAACCGGAATTCGTCTGACCAGCCAATGTTTTTCCACTCCTCAATTGTCCAGTGTTGGTGATCGCGTGTCCACTGGAGCCGCTTGTTTTTGTTTTTAGCTGATAGGAGTAGAACCTGGTGTGGTCGTCTACTGAAATAGCCCGTCCGCTCCAAGGACCGACGAGTTGGGATTTGTGCGTTCCGAGATGCCGTTCTGRAAACCACTGTTGTACTGCACCATTTATTTACTGTTTGTGGCCCGCCTGTTAGCTTGCACAATTCCTGCCATTCTGATTCAACCTTTCTCATCAACAAGCTGTTTTCGTCCACAGGACTGCCACTGACGGGATGTTTTTTGTTTGTCGCACCATTCTCGGTAAACCCTAGACTCTGTTGTGTGTGAAATGCCCAGAAGACAGATGTTTCTGAGATACTGGAGCTGGCTCGCCTGGCACCGYCGATCATACCACGCTCAGTTGCTTAGGTCAGTCGTTTTGCCCATTCTAACGTTCAATAAAACAGTAACTGAATGCCTGTCTGCCAGCTTTATATAGCAAACCACCACCACGTGACTCACTGCCTGTAGGAGATCAACTTTTTCGTGAACGGGGTAGTGAACCTAATAAACTGGCCTCTGGGTGCATCACACATGACATGTAACCTTAAGGACTGAGAGAGCTGTATTGTTGCAATAATTAGCTTACTACAGAAGAACGCCCCATACTGTGAATGGGAGGGTAATGAGAAGTGCACCAGTGCTGATAAAAGCATTTAGCTTCTACTTAGTTTGAAGTGCCTCCACATGAGCTTTGTTCAAATGTGTTTTTAATTCCCCTTTAATGGCAGCGCGTAACGCATCGGACGCCATGCTGCTCGTTCGGAGAGTTGAAACTGCAACAATCTCTTTGTTATGTACAGTATGTACGAACGCATACAAATAGATCTGTGCACCTACAGTACAAGTGTGTGAGATGACTAGACTGCCAAGACTGCACGCAGGAAAGTAAACATGCATAATGGCCTTACACTATTTAATTGGACAAGATGGTTTCTCTGGACACAGAAGCTTTGCGTTTTGGTGGAGAAACCTGAGTGGGKGGAAATACGATGTGCCTATTCCATTAACAAATGCAATAAATCAGGATTGAACCAGGATATTACCAGTCACAGCAAAATACAAGCAGCTCCTTTCATCKCTACAGATATTACACACATGCATGTTGTCTCTTGTCAGCATGGCAATAYGTTGTTTTGTCCTTGATGTCAACGGTACAGCCTGGTGGTGTAATGGTGTTGGGAATGTTTTTCTGGCACACGTTAGGTCCCTACCAATTGAGCAACGTATCCATGTCCCGAAGAATTCGGTTTGGCTGGAGGCCAAGTGGGCGACCCAGTAGCTAACAGCAAAAACGACAAACGGTCCTTACTGTCACTGCGTTGTTATTTCAGCAAACTAACATGTGTAAATATTTGTATGACGGTACACGTGAAGATTCACACTGAGACATATACCTGCACAAGTTCACAGTACATGTAACGAACAGAAATTGAATAATGTGTCCCTGACAAAGTGGGGGTCAAACAAAAGTAACAGTCAGTAATCTGGTGTGGCACCAGCTGCATTAAGTACTGCAGTGCATCTCCTCTCGGACTGCAACAGATGTTCAGTCATGCTGTGAGAGTTACTCACTCTTCCACCAAGGACTTGAAGTTCCGGAATTTCTGGGGGGAATGCCAGCCCTCTCCACCCTCTGATCCAACAGGTCCCAGACGGCTCAATGGGATTGAGATTCGGGCTCTCGCTGGCCATGGCAAAACACTGACATCCCGTCTTGCAGGAAAGCTCACGCACAGAGAGCAGTATGGCTGGGCATTGTCATGCTGGAGGGTCATGTCAGGATGAACTGCAGTGAAGGGTACCACATGAGGGAGGAGGATGTCTCCCTGTAACGCACAGCGTTGAGATTGCCTGCAATGACAACAAGCTGTGCCGATAGTGCTTGTGACACAGCCGCCAGACCATGATGGACCTCCACTCCAAATTGATCCCACTCCAGAGTACAGGCCTCGGTGTAACGCTCATTCCTTCGACGATAAACGCGATTCGGCCATCACCCCTGGTGAGACAACCGTGACTCGTAGTGAGAGCACTTTTTGCCAGTCCTGTCTGGACCAGCGACGGTGGGTTTGTGCCCATAGGCGACGTTGTTGCCGGTGATGTCTGGTGAGGACCTGCCTTYCAACAGGCKTACAAGCCRTCTGTCCWGCCTCTCTCAGCCTATTGTYGACAGTCTGAGCACTGATGGAGGGATTTTGCGTTCCTGGTGTAACTCGGGCAGTTGTTGCCATCCTGTACCTGTCCCGCAGGTGTGATGTTCGGATGTGCCAATCCTGTTCAGGTGTTGTTACACATGGTCTGCCACTGCGAGGATGATCAGCTGTCTGTCCTGTCTCCCTGTAGCACTGTCTTAGGCGTCTCACAGTACGGACATGGCAATTTATTGCCCTTGCCACATCTGCAGTTCTCATGCCTCCTTGCAGCATGCCTAAGGCACGTTCACGCAGATGAGCAGGGACTCTGGGCATCTTTCTTTTGGTYTTTTTCAGAGGTAGTAGAAAGGCCTCTTTAGTGTCCTAAGCTGTTAGTGTCTTAACGACCGTTCCACAGGTGCATGTTCATTAATTGTTTATGGTTCAGTGAACAAGCATGGGCAACAGTGTTTAAACCCTTTACAATGAAGGTCTGTGAAGTTATTTGGATTTTTACAAATTATCTTTGAAAGACAGGGTCCTGAAAAAGGGCTGTTTCTTMTTTTTGCTGAGTTTAGATGGGTGTACCTAATAAACTGAGTATATGTACAATACCATATATAGACAGGAAGAACATATTGCTTGTGGTTAGACATCATGACTATAGATAATGCAGCATCCATTGAGCAGGGTAGTATTTCATTGAATCATTGCCAATATCTACATGTCAGGTGTGTAMGGATGAGTTTTAATGGACTAAAGGCTACGATAACTTGGTTCTAGCCATCTGACTTAATGAGGGGATGMAATGTTTATGTACAAAGCCCTTTCACCAACACGGCGGCATTGACTCTCTTCGCATTTTGGTCGTCCACTTTGAATTTTTATAGGAATATACATTTAAATCCTCCTCCAGTTTACCTAGGAGATAAGTGCGTCCAACTGAGCCACAGGACAATGAGTGTGTGCYTCCAAATGAGCTCTCTGACTGCAATCAAAGCAATGTACCCCGGAATGCTCTGAAGGACAGCGCTATCAACCCCAAGGTATTTTTATGTGATGATTGTAAGGCGATAGTCAATTCCACAGGAGGAGCAGTGTGAAGTTTCAGTCWAGAGCAYTGGTCACCAACCTTTTGAGTCAATCACTTTGAGTCAAAATGAAAACAGAGATCTACCGCTCAGATATTTTTTGAAACATGAATTTAAAAAATGTAAGCCTATGCAACGTTAAACTATTGAAAACAGTTCTGTAGCAATGAGGTTTGTGCAGTAGGCTATAGGCCCAATATTTGGTAAAAGACCAAGTCCATATTATGGCAAGAACAGCTCAAATCAGCAAAGAGAAACAACATTCCATCATTACTTTAAGACATGAAGGTCAGTCAATCTGGAAAATGTCAAGATCTTTGAAAGTTTCTTCAAGTACAGTCGCAAAACCTATCAAGCGCTATGAGGAAACTGTCTCTCATGAGGACCACCACAGGAAAGGAAGACACAGAGTTACCTCTGCTGCAGAGGATAAGTTCATTAGAGTTAACTGCACCTCAGATTGCAGCCCAAATAAATGCTTCAGAGTTCAAGTAACAGACACATCTCAACATTCACTGTTCAGAGGAGACTGCGTGAATCAGGCCTTCATGGGCGAATTGCTGCAAAGAAACCACGACTAAAGGACACCAATAAGAAGGAGAGACTTGCTTGGGCCAAGAAACATGAGCAATGGACATTACACCAGTGGAAATCTGTCCTTTGTTCTGATTATTCCAAATTGGCGGTTTTTGGTGTCCTTTTCAGACGCAGAGTAGGTGAATGGATGATCTCCGCATGTGTGGTTCCCACCGTGAAGCATGGAGGAGGTGTGATGGTGTGGGGGTGCTTTGCTGGTGACACTGTCTGTGATTTATTTTGAATTCAAGGCACACTTAACCAGCATGGCTACCACAGCATTCTACAGCAATACACCATCCCATCTGGTTTGCGCTTAGTGGGACTATAATTTGTTTTTCAACAAGACAATGACCCAACACACCTACAGGCTGTGTAAGGGCTATTTGACCAAGAAGGAGAGTGATGGAGTGCTGCATCAGATGACCTGGCCTCCACAATCCCCTGACCTCAACCCAATGGAGATGTTTTGGGATGAGTTGGACCGCAACGTGAAGGAAAAGCAGCCAATAGGTTCTCAGCATATGTAGAAACTCCTTCAAGACTGATGGAAAAGCATTCCAGGTGAAGCTGGTTGAGAGAATGCCAAGAGTGTGCAAAGCTGTCATCAAGGCAAAGGGTGGCTGCTTAAAAAATATATATATTTTGATTTGTTTAACACTTTTTTGGTTACTACATGATTCCATGTGTTATTTCATAGTTGTGATGTCTTCACTATTATTCTATAATGTAGAAAATAGTAAAAATAAAGAAAACCCTTCGAATAAGTAGGTGTGTCCAAACTTTTGACTGGTACTCTACATTGAGTGTGCAAAACATTAAGGACACCTGCTGTTTCCATGTCAGGTGAATCCAGGTGAAAGCTATGATCCCTTATTGATGTCACTAGTTAAATCAACTTCAATCAGTGTAGATGAAGGGGAGGAAAGAGGATAAAGAAGGATTTTTAAGTCTGGAGACAATTGAGACATGGATTGTGTATGTGTGCGGTTCAGAGGGTGAATSGGCAAGACAAAATATTTAYGRGCCTTTAAACGGTGTATGGTAGTAGGTGCCAGCCGCATTTGGTTTGAGTGTGTCAAGAACTGCAACGCTGCTGAGTTTTTTACAATCAACAGTTTCCCGTATGCATCAAGAATGATTCACCACCKAAATGACATCCAGCCAACTTGACACAACTGTGGGAAGCATTGGAGTCAACATGGGCCAGCATCCCTGTGGAACGCTTTCGACACCTTGTAGAGTCTGACGAATTGAGGCTGTTCTGAGCGCAACTCAATATTTGGAAGGTGTCAAATTTCTAAAAGCCTGTTTTCGCTTTGTCATTATGGAATATTGTGTGTAGATTGCTGAGGATATATATATTTTTTAATCCATTTTAGAATAAAATGTTTGAAAAAGTCAAGGGGTCTGAATACTTCCCGAAGGCACTGTACTASATCAGAGAGCTTGTCTATCTAAACCAGGGGAAATGCTGTCATTTTATTTCAGTCGTAAAGGTGTCACCTCCTGAAGTTGGACCTGGAGCCAACTGACATATTGTGAGCTTAGAACCTTCTCTACTTTTTGATTGTATGTTTTTAGTGGACATGGCATGAAGTTAATTGGTTTGGTGAAGAGGTGATCCCTTTTGTGAAGGGCCTACCTTTTGTGACTTGACTGTGTGACAAACTGTGACGCAATGGATAGTCCAAAAGGGAAGCTTCGTGAAAGTTTTGATTTAACATACCAGGATCTGTGAAATGTCAATTTTATTAATAAGCTGTAGTAATGCTTGAAATGATCAAGGGTTTGTTTTTATACACGGTGTTCAAGCAGTATTTCATAATCAATGGCGTAATGTAACTAACACATTCGATAAATGACCATCCTAATTCCTCCCAATCATCTCCAACAGATAGGCCTAGCTGCTGGTTGCAATCGGATAGTGTGTCCTTCGAATCTGCATGAGAGCGTCTATTTATCCTATGTTTAACATTACAGGAAAAAGTCTGAATCCTTTCATCACTGAGACACAGAGCACAAAGAGCAAATATCTTTGGAAGCACCCGTTGTTGGTCTCGTCTTATGACAGCCGGCTAAATTACAGTACCTCCAGGTTCCTCTTTAATAGAGGAAACCATTAGACATGAAAAATGGCGCTGGCATGATAATTGGCGGCTGAGTCTAGAGCCCACAGCACCGCAATGGAAATGCCTTAAAGGGGGACAATGCCCACATTAGAAATGATGAAGGTAATCTGACAATGCCGCATTGGATTTATCTCTTGATGTGCTCTTATGGGACGAGGATACCTTTCAGTCCGCAGGTAGCAAACAAACACCAGAGAATACATTAACAAAGTGTACATTTTGTGTGAGTGAGATGGCTATAAATATACTGAACAAAAGATCCTTGACATTTTCCATATGCACAAAATGCTTATTTCTCTCAAATTTTATGCACAAAATTGTTTGCATCCCTGTTAGCGAGCATTTCTCCTTTGCCAAGATACGGCGCGTGGCATTGCGCTACTTACCGCTAGCAGCATTTTAGCCAAAGACTGTTATACCTGCTGTCTAGTCTGTGTTTTATAAATGTTCAATTCGCGTAAAACACAATTGTATAAGGAATTGGCAACTCGTTCTCATTCTGAGAAGTAAAGTAGGCCACTTGATTTCAACATCTGAACAAAGTAGACATGCTGTTCAAACAGTTGGAGATGGACAGAAGGGTGTGTTCACAACAATTAAACTGTTCTACCTTGTTAGCTAGCAAATAGATCCAAGTTGGTAAAACTTGAAATGTAAAGTTTAGCTGGCTACTCACTAGCATGTGGGCTTGTGCTTTAGAGATTGTTTATTTTCTATAATGCCTGCTACAAGAAGTTAGTCATTATTAGGGAATGCATTATGCATGATACTGGTCAAATGTTTTAACAAAAGGGACGTTTTCATAGACAGACTTGAAAGTCAGGTCAGTGATTAAACTATACTGAACAAAAAAATATATATATATTTTTACCTTTATTTAACTAGGCAAGTCAGTTAAGAACAAATTCTTATTTTCAATGACGGCCTAGGAACAGTGTTGCCTTGTTCAGGGGCAGAACGACAGATTTTTACCTTGTCAGCTCGGGGATTCGATCTTGCAACCTTTCGGTTACAAGTCTAACGCTAGGCTACCTAGTGGTTATATAYGCGCAACATGTAATGTGTTGATCCCATGTTTCATGAGCTGAAATAAAATATCCCAGAAATGTTCCAGAAGCACAAAAAGCTTATCTTCCCAACTTTTGGCACAAATTAGTTTACATCCCTGTTTGTGAGCATTTCTCCTTTGGCAAGATAATCCATCCACTTGACAGGTGTGGCATATCAAGAAGCTGATGAAACAGCATGATCATTACACAGGTGCACCTTGTGCCGGGTGACAATAAAACGCCACTCTAATATGTTCAGTTTTGTCACACAGCACAATGCCACAGTTGTCTCAAGTTTTGAGGGAGTGTACAATTGGCAAGCTGTCTGCAAGAATGTCCACCAGTGCTGTTGCCAGTGAATCAAATGTTAATTTCTCTACCAATGTCGTTTTAGAGAATTTGGCAGTACGTCCAACCGGTCTCACAACCACAGACCACGTGTAACCACGCCAGCCCAGGACCTCCACACCTGGCTTCTTCACCTACGGAATAGTCTGAGACCAGCCAGCTGGACAGCTGATGAAACATTGMGTTTGCACAACCTAAGAATTTCTGCACAAACTGTCAGAAACCGTCTCAGTGAAGCTCATCTGCGTGCTTGTCATGCTCACCAMGGTCTTGATCTGACTGCAGTTCGTCATCGTAACTGACAAATGCTCACRTTTGATGGCCACTGGCACCCTGAAGAATTGTGCTCTTCACAGTTGAATCAACTGTACCAGCCAGATGYCAGACAGCATGTATGGCGTCATGTGGGTGAGCGATTTGCTGATGTTAACMTTGTGAACAGAGTGCCCCATGATGGCAGTGGGGTTATGGTATGGGCAGGCATAAATCTATGGACAACGAACACAATTGCATGTTATCGATGGCAATTTAAATGCAAAGAGATACCGTGACGAGATCCTGAAACCTATTGTCGTGCCATTCATCCGCCACCATCAACTGATGTTTCAGCATGATGAATGCACMGCCCAATGTTGCAAGGATCTGTACACAATTCCTGYAAGCTGAAAATGTCCCAGTTCTTCGATTGCCTGCATACTTACCAGACATGTCACCCATTGAGCAGGTTTGGGATGATCTGGATCGACATGTATAACAGCCTGTTCCGGTTCCCGCCAATATACAGCAACTTCGCACAGCAATTGAAGAGGAGTGGGACAATATTCCAAAGGCCACAAACAACAGCCTGATCAACTCTATGTGAAAGAGATGTGTAACGCTGCATGAGGCAAATGGTGGTCACACTAGATAATTATTGGTTTTCTAATCCACGGCCCTACCTTTTTGTTAAAAGGTATCTGTGACCAACAGATGCATATCTGTATTCCCAGTCATTTGGAATCCATAGATTCGGTCGTAATGAATTTATTTCAATTGTCAGATTTCCTTATATTAACTGTAACTCAGTAAAACCTTTGAAATCGTTGCATGTTGCGTTTTATATATTTGTTCAGTATAGTATGTGACTGTTAACTAGTGCTGCTATCGGCACAGAATGCCTCGTTGTGCTGGTTTATGTAGTCTATCCATCATGCYTTGTCACACACCGGAAAGGTGCAGTGAAATGTTGTTTTACAAGTTCAGCCATAGGTTGCACCAGGGGCGCTGTACTACTAAGGTTATGTAGTACAGGTGCCTTACTCAAGGGCACATCGGCAGATTTTTCCCCTTGTCGGCTTGGGTATTCGAACTGGCCCAACGCTCTAACCGCAAGGCTACCTGCGAGAGGAGAGGAGGCTACTGTCACCTTCATTTTGATGTGATTTGGATGGCCAAGAGATTGACTGCGTCAAAGGTACTGTATATAATYACAAGATGGTCTTGTCTCCGCCCTAGCAATGGGAGTCGTTGTCCCAAAGGCAGGAAGGCAGGCAGGCAGTCTGCTTATCGGCAGAATAAGCCCATTAAGACTATAGAAACGCATTGAATAACGCAGCATTCCCGCATGGACAGATTTCTATGGGAGTGGACCCTCTCGCTTTGCCTCTTCAGTTCTCTTACTGCTTGGACTGTAGTCAAGGAAAGTGCCAGCATACATGTTCATATATTATAGGGAGCTCTCCTACTTGTCGGGAAGTAGAGCATTTTAGAAGCTCCACCATTCCAATGTTGAAATMGATTGGTTCTGCACAGCTCGAGCAGTACAGGTGGCTGTTGTTTGTTAGGCTGTTCGCTAGGCCAAAACATCTCATGACAGCAAATGAAATAGATACAAGCCCCTCTTGACTGTTAGCATCAGAAAAACAAGCRAAGTTCTTCCTGAGGTAAACTGGGGAGAGAAAGTGGATCTGAAATACTACGTCCCCAAGGCCTCAAGCTGCCGTCCTCACTAACCCTCGGCCAGAGCGCCAGACTCCTAATCGATCGTCAGTGTTGCGTTTCCCATTACACACAAAACAGACAGACCAGGAGGCATACCAGGATGAAGATCTCATTCCCTACCATCATTCCCCCTGCTCATCTCCCCTCTGTGCTGTAGCCCCCTGGGCCGAGTGACGCCTGGACGAGTTGCTCTTGAAGCAGCCCCGCAATTACTTGTCCCTTAACAAAGTGATCGATCCGCTTGGCGAAGGGGGTCTGACAGTTCTCAGCGAGGAGGAGGCTGAAATAGACTCCCAGGACAGTGGAGCCAAAACAGGCCTAATGAAAAGGATCAAGATGAAGAAGGTAKTGTCTGATAAAGATWATGTCACTGTCCYTATTAGGACAGCATTATTCCCTTTTATGTAAAGTCATTGCTACGGTGTCCATATTAGGACAGCATTATTCCCMTTGAAGGAAKGTTACTGCTGCGGTGTCCATGGGGCAATTCCACGCCAGCGGTGGGCCGGAAATATTTTGGGTATTTTTTAAATGTTAAATTTAACCTTTGTTWATCTAGGCAAGTCAGTTGAGAAAAAAATCTTATTTACAATGACGGCCTACCCCGGCCAAACCCAGACAACGCTGGGCCAATTGTGCACCGCCCTATGGSACTCCCAATCACGGCCAGATGTGATACAGCCTGGATTCGAACCAGGTACTGCAGTGATGCCTCTTGCACTGAGATGCAGTGTCTTAGACCACTGCGCAGTTTCTCAGATTGTTATGGCAATTCTCACACAGAAACTTAATTGAGGGGAATAATGTTTGGCATGCTTTTTACATTTGTATCACAAACCATTTTTTTTGAAAATCATGATGAAAGTGGCCATTTTAGGCCCTTTTTAGACCTACAGTATACATGCCTCCAGTAAGACTCTATGATCCATTAACTGTACATGATACAGACATCTTGGTTTCATTACTCTATATTCCTTAAAGTGTGCTTTAAAATATYGAGTATGTCTAGATTCTGAAATAAAATGTTTKATATWAWTTTWTWAAACTTAAATCTTAATATCAAAATTGTACATATTGTTTTAAACAATATACTATACAAGTACATCACATGTCCAGTGGGTGCTCTGGTACTTTTGAAGGTATGACAKWTTTRTTTGACATTATAGGTCATTAACCAATCACAGCCCCTCRTTTAGGATTGCATATTCAGCAAACCACCAGCAGAAWTRCCTTTGAATCCATTTTCCCATTCACTGTGTRGACGGTACTCGTAAAATGTATAACTTAAAAAGTAACGGAGCACCCACTCTGGAAAATGTATGTACTTGTAAAAATATTTTTGGGTGACGCTGGCATGGAATCTCTCCGTATTAGGCATTATTAGTATTCTTTTGACAGCAAGTCACCCGTACGGTGTCCACATTAGGACAACATAACACTCTGGCTTTAGAATGCTTCAGACGCTTACTTTTGTAGCTTGGTCTCTCACTAGGCAGGCACCTCACGTGTTGGCCTGTTTGATTGCCTTCCGCAAGAGTTTTATGACCCCTGCATGGGCATAATAAGCAATGGTGATGCAGCAGGTCTCTGCTTTAKGAGTCTGACAACTTCATCTGCGTGACATAATAGGCAATTGAAGTGAAGGATGAGATGGGGATGGTGTGTGTCTGTTAGCACCTTCTTTAGCCATGTGTTTTGTGTCTGTGTTAGCACCTTCCACAAGCATTTCGCTACGCTCGCAATAACATCTGCTAACCATGTGTATGTGACCAATAAATTTGATTTGATTTGTAGCCTTGTGTTTTGGTGTGTGTGTGTGTGTGAACACCTTTGTAGCTATGTGTTAGCTACAATGTGTTTTGTGCATGTCAGTTTTTTGTGAATGTATTTGTATATTAGCCCATTTAGTAGCCCGTGTGTTTGTCTGCGTGTACATCAGAGGGGGTGCGCTCACCTCATACCAACATCAAGAAGAGCTGTATGAGTCTACGAAGTGGTTCCATCTCAATGTGCTGCAATACCTGTCATTGTGCTGGAAAGGCCGGTACGTGGATTTGTATCATGATGACAGGACCGCCGGTGTTTTGACAATAGTGTTGACATGTCTGTGTTTTGACAATAGTGTTGACATGTCTGTGTTTTGACAATAGTGTTGACATGTCTGTGTCTTGACAATATAGTGTTGATGGGCTTTGTGGCTGAAATGCATCATTTGAATTGCTGCCGTGAAAATAAATTGATAGAATTACTTCAGTCTGGACATTTTCTATTAGTTACTCTTGAGCTACAGCAACCAAAGCTGTGGCATTGACATTCAAGAAATAATGATTCAGTATTAGGACTGGGCGATTATATAGAACTAATTTGAGTATGCCTGTACCGCAAGAGCTTTTATGTCCACTTGTTCTCATGTTGTCTCCTTTGCTCCTTCTGTGCTGTGCGCACCTTCCCATTTACACCAGAGATCTGAATATATATATAATAATGGCGATGCTCGTGTTTCTGCCTTAATCAAAATAAGTCGTTGTTCGTAAGGCAGGAAGGCAGGCAACAAGCTTAGGTCCAAAATAAGCCCATAGAAACGCATTGGGCTCATTTTGGACAGATTTAGGCGAGAGTGAAACCTCTCGCTTCGCCTCTTCCTCTCTGTTTACACACACACACCAAGCCCCTCCCCCTGGCACTCACAGCAACAAAGATGAGAGATCACTTCTTCCTCTCTGTCAAGCGGTTTCAACTCTCTATTTGKATTTGCGGTTTGGTCCAACAGAATGGGTCATATGGACACCGAAACACAATGAGACATTATTTTACTGTAATAGAGGAGAAGTGAAACTTTCTAACGATAACCTTTTTATGTTTCAACTCCTCAAATTGTGCACAGAGCAGACACCACTAAAACGGGYGTATCAATGAACATTGATTCTGGAAAATGAATGCTCAGTTTGTGGCTGTGGCATTGCGGTACTTACCGCTAGCAGKATTTTAGCCAAAGACAGAATGTTCAATACGCGTAAAACACAATTGTATAAGGAATTGGCAACTCGTTCTCATTCTGAGAAGTAAGGTAGGCCATTTGATTTCAACATCTGAACAAAGTAGAGAGGCTCGCATGCTGTTTAAACAGTTGGAGACGGACAGAAGGGTGTGTTGATAACAATTCAACTGTTCTACCTTGTTAGCTAGCAAATAGATCCAAGTTGGTAAAACTTGAAATGTAAAGTTTAGKTGGCTACTCACTAGCATGTGGGCTTGTGCTTTAGAGATGGTTTATTTTCTATAATGCCTGCTACAGAASTTAGTCATTATTAGTGAATGCATTATGCATGATACTGGTCAAATGTTTTAACAAAAGGGGTGTTTTTATAGACAGACTTGAAAGTCAGGTCAATAATTATTGCAAAAAAGCAGGTTAAACTARACTGAACAAAACATATAAGCGCAACATGTAATGTGTTGATCCCATGTTTCATGAGCTGAAATAAAATATCCCAGAAATTTTCCAGAAGCACAAAAAGCTTATCTTCCCAATTTTTGGCACACATTTGTTGACATCCCTGTTAGTGAGCATTTCTCCTTTGGCAAGATAATCCATCCATCTGACAGGTGTGGCATATCAAGAAGATGATTAAACAGCATGGTTATTACACAGGTGCACATTGTGCTGGGGACAATAAAAGGCCACTAAAATGTGCAGTTTTGTCACACAACACAATGTCAAAGATGTCTCAAGTTTTGAGGGAGTGTGCAATTGCTGACTGCAGGAATGTCCACCAGAGCTGTTGTCAGAGAATGTAATGTTCATTTCTCTACCATAAGCCGCCTTCAATGTTGTTTTAGAGAATTTGTCAGTACGTCTAACCGGTCTCACAACTACAGCTTATTAAACTGAGGAGTATTTCTGTCTATAATAAAGCCTTTTTGTGGGGAAAACCCATTTTGATTGGCTGGGCCTGGCTTCTCAGTATGCGTATGCCCTCCCAGGCCAGGATGGCTGCGCCCCTGCCCAATCATGTGAAATCCATAGATTTACTTCAATTGAATGATTTTCTTATATGATCTGTAACACAGTCAAATCGTTGAAATTGTGCATGTTGCGTTTATATTTTTGTACAGTATATTTTGATAAAAGAATACAATTATTAGTGGGTCTTATGGTTGTGGAAGGCTTATATTTCACAAGCCCGGAATTCATTAGATTATTGCTGACTGTTTGAAATGCTATGTGTTTTACTTTGAATTGTACAARAAAGCTTATTTAGAGAAAAACATTTAAAAAATCAAGATATATATTGTGAATCACCCATAAGTTTGAAAAAGTCAAGATATGATTTTCAGGCCATATCACCCTGTCACGTCCTGACCTTAGAGATCCTTATTTATTCTCTATGTTTGGTTAGGTCAGGGTGTGACTCGGGTGGGAGAATCTATGTTTTCTATCTCTTTGTTGTTTTTGCCTAGTGTGGTTCCCAATCAGAGGCAGCTGTCTATCGTTGTCTCTGATTGGGGATCATATAATAGTTGTCATTTTCCGTTTGGGTTTTGTGGGGTGTTGTTTTCCGTTTAGTATCTGTGCCTGACGGAACTGTTCGCTTTCGTTTTTGTATTTGTTATTTTTGTTTGAGTGATTCTTGACAATAAAGATCATGAACACTTTCCACGCTGCGCTTTGGTCTCATTCCGACGACAGCCGTTACAGAACACCCCACCAAAATAGGACCAAGCAGCGTGCTAAAGAGGAGTGGACATCCTGGGCCCGGGAGAAAAGAGAGTGGAGGACATCCTGGACCTGGGAGGAGGTAATGGCAGGGGACAAGACCCTGCCATGGAAGTAGGCGGAGGCAGCGAAAGAGGAACGGCGACGATACAAAGAGTCAAGGCAACGACGGAAGCAAGAGAGGCAGCCCCCAATTTTTTGGGGGGGCACACGGGGAGATTGGCGGAGGTAGGCGGAGGTAGGGTTTAGACCTGAGCCAACTCCCTGTGCTTACCGTGGGGAGTGTGTGACTGGTCAGGCACCGTGTTATGCAGTGATGCGCACAGTGTCTCCAGTACGCATTCATAGCCCGGTGCGCTCTGTTCCAGCACCCCGCAGTTGCCGTGCTAGAGTGGGCATTCAGCCAGGACGGATTGTGCCTGCTCAGCGCTCCTGGCCTCTGGTGCGTCTCTTCGGTCCAGGATATCCTGCGCCAGCTCTACTCATGGTATCCCCAGTTCGCCAGCACAGCCCAGTGCGGCCTGTTCCAGCTCCTCGCACTTGCCGTGCTACAGGGGTGATTCAGCCAGGACGCGTTGTGCCAGCTCTGCGCTCCAGACCTCCGGTGCGCCTCCACGGCCCAGCATATCCTGCGCCGGCTCTACGCACTATGCCTCCAGTGCGCCGTCATGGCCCAGCATATCCTGCACCGGCTCTATGCACTATGCCTCCAGTGCGCCTTCATAGCCCAGTGCGTCCCGTGCCAGCTCTCCACACTCACCGAGCTGGAGTGGGTATCCAGCCAGGACGTGTTGTGGCAGCTCCCTGCACCAGGCTTCCAGTACGTCTCCTCAGTCCGGTGAGACCTGTTCCGGCTCCACGTACGAAGCCTCTATTCGTTATTTTTGTTTGAGGGATTCTTGACAATAAAGATCATGAACACTTTCCACGCTGCGCTTTGGTCTCATTCCGACGACAGCCGTTACACACCCAGCCCTATACAGTGTACATCTATTTTTGTAGATTTCATTAAGTACACTGGAGTTTTCATTTTAATMACTTAATATTGCATCATTTTCAGCGTGCTCCTATTGGAATGGTCATTGGAAGAGCCGCTACAGTAATTGATGTCTTATTCAGATCTACAAGATAGGCTTAGGTTTTGTTGTGTACATAGAAACGCCCATATCAACTTCACTGTAAACAATGCACTGTATTCACATGATTATTTCAGGCCAAGACTTCCCCGCTATGTGGCGTTTTATAAATCGGCGGCAATGTAACGTAAACATACATGAGGAGAGTTTCAATTTATGTCTGGAAGGCACACAGATTCTAGGACATCATTAATTCAGTACGGCAGGATGTGAATATTACCGTACCTTCTGGGCCCCTCTAAGGGGAGCCAAGGTTATTAACACAGTAATGTTTTGTAGGGACTGAGAGAGAAATGACTCTGAGGAGCCCAACCCATTTATATTATGGGATAGATTTCTCTCCCAATAATTGAACTTCATGTGAACTACATGTCATATTCAAAAGAAAAGTGTTTGTGTGTATTTGTGTATGTTTGTTGTGCATTTGAATGCGTCTGTTTGATTTTTCTCAACCTAAGCAAGTCTTCCACTTTGGAGGTAGGTKATTTTTAGCACATATTTCCCTCATATCTGGGCCCATTTCCCATCCATTGCATTCTAATCAAATCCGAACAGTGTCTCCAATGAGCCTGGTCAATTTCAGCTCCTGAACTATGAAGCCAGGAAATGTATTCCATAGATTTCTGGTATTGACCCAGTATGAGTCTATGGCCACCCATTATGATTGCTCCTCAGTGGAATAGACTGGATGGTGGCTCCTGGTGGCTCCAGTATTTGATCTTATACTTCACTTCCATGGTGGTAGGAGAGTGACATGATGATTTCATAACGAAGGGCAATAAGGATATCCTTCTGGTGATTTGATTAGTCTGGGTGATGTGTATTATCACACTTCACTGATCATTTTGAACAGACTCTTTTGGAGAGTTTTTCTGCAGAAAGAATGAATAGCGTCGTCTGAAATATCCCTAAACTAAGCCGTCTACCATCCAAACAAATGTTAAAAATGTATCATTTCCAGGGGTTCCTAAACCCTGGTCAGCCCTCCATGGGGGTGTCTGTATTCCTGGAGAGCAGTGATGATGGCAGGGCTTTGACAGGCTGAGCGGTGATGAGCTGACCTTGCTTTCCCCTGAGATGGATGGCACTGCACAGCAGTCAGAATGCATTAGGAGTGGCCCTGGAGCACTGAGGATTCTGAACTCTGTAGCCTCCTCGGTATGTGTGTGTTTAGTTGGTGATGTGGCTGTTTTGCACTGACTCGTGGTGGGCCTGTTTCTTTATAGCAGGAGCAAAACAGGCGCAACTCAAAAGAGCCCTACAGTGGAGGTGTCATAATACCCATAAAAACCTAGCAGTCAGACAGGGAAAAGGTTCCAATCGTTTTTCCACCATTCATTTTTTCCATAGGGGATTTTAGAAACACTTAAAATAAAGGCTGTGTTTCGTGTTAGCTTACAGACCCGGGTTCGATCCCGGGCTGTGTCGCAGCCGGCCGCAACCGGGAGACCCATGAGGCCGCGCACAATTGGACCAGCATCGCCTGGTTAGGTCAGGGTTTGACCGGCCGGGATGTCCTTGTCCAATCGCTTTCTAGCGACTCCTGTGGCAGGAAGGGCGCATTGCACGCTGACACGGTCGCCAGTTGTACAGTGTTTCCTCCCGACACATTGGTGAGGCTGGCTTCCGGGTTAAGCGAGCAGTYTGTCAAGAAGCAGTGCGGATTGGCAGGGTCGTGTTTCGTAGGACGCATGGCTCTCGACCTTCGCCTTAACCGAGTCCATACAGGAGTTGCAGCGATGGGACAAGACCGTAACTACCAATTGGATATCATGAAAATAGGGGAGAAAATTGTATAAAAAGTACCAAAAAATTATATATATATTAAATATATTATATTAAAATATATATATTTTTAAACATCTCTCTCGGACAAGGTGACTTTTATCAATATATTCGACTCTATTTATTCTCAGATTCGAAAATACTWATTAGCATCAAAGTAGACATCATGCAAGACTACAAATTCCTGCAAGCTCCAGCACGTCAACTCTAGCTGACACCTTTGCTAACAYGTATTGTGTCAAATTAAAACTTGCACAAGTCAGTTCACAGAATTGTCCATTTAAAAAAATGTAGCTAATTTATTCATTACTACATTGAGCTAACATTAGATAGTTAATCAAGAGATTCTTACCTTTGCCTCGATTCGGCAGTCTCGTCCAGATCATCATGGCATTTGCAGTTATTTATGATAGTCACATTAACAGCTAATTAGCATTAAAACATTTTTTGGGGGAGGTAAATAATGGTGAGTATATTGATAAAAGTCACCTTGTCCTGGAGAGATTTACACGGTTATCAAAACGTCACGCCAGGGTAAGCCTACACAAAACACAGACCTTTATTTTAAGTGTTTCTAAAAACCACTATGGGAAAAATTAATGGTGTGGAAAAACGATTGGAACTATTTCCCTGTTTGACCACTAGGTATAATGGGTATTATGACTGATACTGAGGTACATTTTGACATACCTTTTTCATTTTTTTATACCATTTTATTTGATATTTTAGCAACAAAACAAAACATGCACATACAAACGATGACGTCYTACAAACATCAACTACATCACACCTGCCCGGACCCACTAGCCATCACCCKTATCTCCCACGGCCATATCATTTTCCGCCACATGGCCTCAAACTGCACAATTTTGTTTCTCTCCGTCACTCACACTTGTTTAGATGATAGTAAAGCATTTGACCTTTCCATTGCGTGAAKGARYGAGGATTGGTTGATTTCCAYTAGATTTTCATASCATCCACAACATAGGAGATGAAGTTCAATACATGCTTGACCSATGTCCCCTAATCATTGACCCCTGTCCATTTTATGTCTGGCATGTAGTTTGTTACAGAAAAATCTATTAACCATGGCCATATGACATAACAACATGTAACAGGCCATTAAGACCCACAGTTAATGGCATCAATATGGATGATTTCTTTGCTCTTCAACACCCATAGACAATGCTAACTGTTTAACTTTGCGTTCAATTAAATTGAGAGGCATCGTTTCGACACAGTACTAAAATGAAACAAAGCTTTGGCTGAGCTCAATATTGATATYTGCAATGCAGAATTCAGGTACTYWACACTTTTCTACCTGTCAAGTTAAACTCATGCATTGTTTATGATCGTAAACACGAATACCCAAACTCCTAAATGATGTGTACTAGCCTTATACATGCCATGTTTGATCTGTTTCTAGGGACATTCCCTATGGAAGATTGAGACTGATTGTTAACTAGAGCATATTACCAAAATGGCCTACACTGTCCCCCAAAAATGGATGTTTTAAATAGCTACCTTCATAATTACTTTAACGTGGCCTACCCATTCTATTTATAGTAGGGAGGTGCTGTATTAGTTATGCTGATGAGTAGTTTATTGTATCGGTTTGTCAGCCATTACATTACATGGGTGTCTGATAAATTGTCAGCTCATCACCTGGAGGTRCTCGACTTAGTCTTGTTGATTTGAAGGTTTTCCAACAGCATTGTGCACATATAAGGCACTGGGAGAACTGTTAGGAAATGTTTATTCAAATTGACTGTCAAATCAATACAATTTCAGCACAACGTCAGAAGATGCAGTCCAAGCRGAAGTCATCAAACCTCAKAGGMGATCTAATGTTTGATGGCTCTACGTCCCATGCCGTATGTAGATCCAACTGGGAGAGATGGGCACCATCTAATTTCATAATCTCAGACGATGCCCATKTTTCTCATTCATTTGGGATTGAGGTGTATACCTAGATGTAGGTAGGCCCTACACAACAGATGGCGCCAAACATTGACTCATCTCAACATTAGACCASTTCTGATGTCTGTAAATGTATGATAAACTTGTATGTTGGACTGAACTATCCCATTTACCAWCATGAAGACCCAATCAGAGCCAACCAACTACAGTACTTGTTGACAAGGATGCACCCTGGATTACTGCCCAGTCCCACATCCTTCATTTTGTGTGACATTTACTGTATAGAAGGTTTTCACATGGGCAATCGGCTAAAACATGGCTGCTGTTTCATCGTCATAAAGCCACCAGTGTCATTAATCATCCGGTTGTCCCTGAGTGTCTACGGGAAGCGTTTGTAACTGAATTAGGCTGACGGCAGATAACAATACGGCACACAAACTGCTGACAAACCTTGGCCAAAAACACTCTGCCATTCCCTGTCACCCTCTGAATGGGCATCTTACTGAAATGAGGACAAGAAAGCCAAACATCAAAAGTAATTAGTTTTAGCCTAGCTTTTGCATCGCAATTTTCGGTAAGCMGTGGTGAAGGTGGTGTCTAATGGAAATGGTCTTGAGCCGTCGTGTATTAACCCTAATAAGAGAGGTGCATAAACCAATTATGCAATATGAGTGTGTTGCTCGCAAATGAGTCAAACTAATGGCAAGAAAGTTAGTCAGCAGTCAGTGTTACTATTGATGTGCCCTGTCTATCATCTATGTGTAAATCAGTACCAATCTCTATCATAGGGAACTGATACGTAAGTGACATATGTCTCTCTGTCGATCACATGGCATTCACATCATTCACTTCCGCTTTAAGCCCAGAAGGTGACTGATTGAACAATGTGACGTAATGCACAGTCCACCTGCATTAGCCTTGGTATTAGTCACGATACATGTGGAAGACAGTGGTCACGGTGAGATGTTTGTGTTAGCATTGGCATTACCCGTTAGCTCTGTTACATGAGGAGATAGCATTGTTTTAGCATTAGCATTACCCGTTCGCTCTCAGTTACATGAGGAGATAGCATTGTTTTAGCATTAGCATTACCCGTTCGCTCTTCAGTTACATGAGATTAGGGCTCTGTCGGTCATAGAATTTTGTCAGCCGGTTATTGTCATGCAAAAGCCTGCCGGTCTCACGGTAATTGACTGTTAATTAACATAAACACGTTTAGCATCTCCAGGCCTCCTACGCATACAAGCCGCTGATGTGTGCCTTTGCAACATCTACATTAAAAAAAGTCTAATAAAGAAACATTGTGATATGAAGAAAATGTATTTCAGAAAAACAGAATATGTTACCTGGCTATGCGCCATGCCATAGGCTGTAAGCTTGTTCTTTTAGCGGATAAGATATACTTATAAATCCCATACCATTATTATACAGTGCCTTCGTAAAGTATTCAGACCCCTTGACTTTTTCCACATTTTGTTAGTTACAGCCTTATTCTCAATTTGATTAAACAAAAAAAATCCTCATCAATCTACACACAATACCCCATAAAGACAAAGTGAAAACATGTTTTTTAGACTCTGACCTGGAGTTCCCAGTTGTCTTGAAAGCTTCATAAATCCCTAGAATGTCAGAATTTGATGACAAAATTTGCCCACGAGGGAGCGCCTTGAYCCTTCCTGTTCACGTGAGCACAGCACAACAAGGTGATTCCAAAACTGTCTTGTTTGCTGCTGCATAAATGATGTAACATGCCAGGGAGATATGCATACTGTAGCTAAGAAYGTAATACTAAGTGTATGTTGTATAGTAAGCTGTTAGTAGCCCATGTGCCTCACCCTAATCATTTAACTTTTCCCCTCATAATTTCGCCTACTGTTCTTACTTGGTGGTGCACATGTAGCTTATAGCCTATTTMAGAGAAATGTTATTGAATATTGTAAGAGCTTCATTGTCWMSRTWWWWMSKKCKWTTWWTTWWRCRWKSGTTCTGACTTGGTGTACAAGATCAATACTGTAAGAATGACCCATGTTCTGAATTCTGTCGCTGTACATTTCAAAAGTGCTGAATAAGTAGTTATATTGACAATGTCCATCKTAGCTCGCTCATTAARGTCTTAATCGAAATTACGGATTACCTCTTATCTGRGCGTCGTCCCCTTATGCCATAGTTTGTACATCTCAATTGTCAGTAGGAACCACATTTGTTTAAGCAAGTCAGCCATATCAGCTATGTTTTTTAAAGGCAGTAAATGAGGCTGAATTAACTGTTTCACTGCCAGACAAGGCTCTGCTGATAGCCATGTGTAGCGGTGGTAAGGTGTTGGGACTGCTGTTGGGACAAATTTATGTAGGCCCTAACAGTTTGTGGGCACCGTTTGTCACCTTTATGGTCAAATTAATATATTGTTTAGTTTAGTTGTGAAGTGGCTTTGCTGGTATGCGTCTCATTTGTATATGTTATTTTTTTCCCCACCAAGATGTACATGCTAAAATCCCCACTGTCTATGTGCTTAAGAGGAGATTACTGTGACTCAACGGTTCCATATCATTTTTTTGCGGTCATGACTCATGACTGCCGGTGTGGTGGTAATACGGTCATTGCAACAGCACTACATGAGATAGCATTGTATTAGCGTTACACGTTAGCTCTCAGTTACATGAGGAGATAGCATTGTGTTAGCATTAGCTCTCTGTTCCAGGTCTAAGAGCTGTGTGGGAGATTGGAGGGCATGAGGAGACAGCGTTCCTGTTAGTGTTAGCATGAACTGCTAGCTCTGTTACACTCCTTAGGTCAGTTTGGGGCTATCGTTTCCAGCAGGTAAGCCATCTCTCAGGGAAAAGGTTTTCCTTGCACACTCAAGTAGTGGCTGACTATGAATAGGGAGGCAGGCTACACCTTGACAGGTACCATGATGTTACCGCTAACGTTCATATTGATGACACTGCTCACGGTTCACCTGTCACTGTTATTGACTGGCTTTAATCAGAGTGGTGGTAATGGCTTTGCAATGTGACTGACAGAACATGGTCTGAAGACTGCTAAAAGATGACTGCCTATCCCTTTTTCATGATACTGTTTGTGTTTACATATAGTACCAGTCAAAAGTTTAGACACACCTACTCATTCAATAGTTTTTCTTTATTTTTACTATTTTATACATTGTAGAATAATTTTGAAGACATCAAAACTATGAAATAAAATGTAGTAACCAAAAAAGTATTGAACAAATCACAATGCCAAGAGTGTGCAAAGRTGTCATGGCTACTTTGAAGAATCTCAAATATAAAATATATTTTGATTTGTTTAACACTTTTTTGGTTACTATATGATTCCAAATGTGTTATTTCCTAATTTTGATGTCTTCACTYTTATTCTACAATGTAGAAAATAGTACAAATAAAGAAAAACCCTTGAATGAGTAGGTGTGTCCAAACTTTTGACTGGTACTGTACATACAAACCTATGAAGCTTATATTCTGTCTTMCAAGTATTCTCAATATGGTTGTTTGAATGATTGTGTGAGCACTGAGCAGGTGTTGGAGAATGTATTGCTGTTTTCAGGCATTGGTTCTCCGATGGTTCCTCAGAGATAAGAATTCCTCAGAGATAAGAATTGGATAGCGCTTTTTAGGCTATAGCGTATGGCTTGTGCCACTTCATGTGTGTGTGGAGGCCGATGTGTGATCCGCACACTGCTGCGGGTGGTGCGGGTGCTGCGGGTGGGATACGGGTGGGTGGGATACGTGTTGGGTGGGATACGTGTTGGGAGTTGGATGGTACGATTCCAGCAACCAATTGGTGTCTGGGTGCATTTCTCACTTCTCTGTAAGATGATGATATGGAGGTGTTGAATCCCTCTGAAACTGGTTGTTCGCGCGTGCGCAAACAGACTACACACAGCCAGGGGCCTTTGAGGACGACCACCTAAAAAGCAAACCTGCACTCTGACCGGTTAAAAACACTGCAAGCCGCTATCAGCACCTGTATTTCAACCCAGTTCATTTAGAATATCAGATGCATATACTGTAAGGAATAATCAGCCAAGGAGTAGACTGTAAATCAGTCTGGAGTGAAACACAATCACTGCCTCATTGCCTGCGTCCGTTATGGGTCCGCCCCTTATCACTGGCAAACACTCCCTAAAACACTTCTGAGAGCAGGCCTTTCTAATCGACCTGGCCCGGGTATCCTGGAAGGATATTGACCTCATCCCGTCAGTAGAGGATGCCTGGTTGTTCTTCAAAAGTGCCTTAAATGAGCATGCCCCGTTCAAAAAATGTAGAACTAAGAACAGATATAGCCCTTGGTTCACTCCAGACTTGACTGCCCTTGACCAGCAGAAAAACATCCGCAAACACTGCACTCGCTTCGAATAGTTCCCGCGATATGCAACTTTTCAGGGAAGTCAGGAACCAATATACACAGTCAGTTAGGAAAGCAAAGGCTAGCTTTTTCTAATAGAAATTTGCATCCTGCAGCGCTAACTCCAAAAAGTTCTGGGACACTGTAAAATCCATGGAGAATAAGAGCACCTCCTCTCAGCTGCCCACTGCACTGAGGCTAAGAAACACTGTCACCACCGATAAAGTCACGATAATCGAGAATTTCAATAAGCATTTCTCTACGGCTGGTCACGCTTTCCACCTTGCTACCCCAACCCCGGCCAACAGCCTTGCACCCCCCGCAGCAAATAGCCCAAGCCCCCACCCCCCCGCTTCTCCTTCACCCAAATACAGACAGCTGTTTTCCTGAAAGAGCTGCAGAATCTGGATCCCTACAAATCAGCTTGGCTAGACAATCTGGACCCTCTCTTCCTAAAATTATTTGTGGCCATTGTCACAACCCATATTACTAGTCTGTTCAACCTCTCTTTCGTATCGTCTGTGATTCCTAAAGATTGAAAAGCGGCCGCAGTCATCCCCCTCTTCAAAGGGGGAGACATTCTAGACCCAAACTATTACAGACCTATATCCATCCTGCCATGCTTTTCTAAAGTCTTCGAAAGCCAAGTGAACAAACAGATCATCAACCATCTCGAATCCCACCATACCTTCTCCGCTATGCAATCTGTTTTCCGAGCTGGTCACGGGTGCACCTCAGGCACGCTCAAGGTCCTAAACGATATCATAACTATCATCGATAAAAAACAGTACTGTGCAGCCGTCTTCATCAACCTGGCCAAGGCTTTCGACTCTGTCAATCACCGTATTCTTATCGGCAGACTCAACAGCCTTGGTTTCTCTAATGACTGCCTCGCCTGGTTCACTAACTACTTCTCAGATAGAGTTCAGTGTATCAAATCGGAGGGCCTGTTGTCCGGACCTCTGGCAGTCTCTATGGGGGTGCCACAGGGTTCAATTCTCGGGCCGACTCTTTTCTCTATATATATCAATGATGTCGCTCTTGCTGCGGGTGATTCTTTGATCCACCTCTACGCAGACGACACCATTCTGTATACATCTTGCCCTTCTTTGGACACTGTGTTAACAAACCTCCAAACAAGCTTCAATGCCATACAACACTCCTTCCGTGTCCTCCAACTACTCTTAAACGGTAGTAAAACTAAATGTATGCTCTTCAACCGATACCTGCCAGCCCGCCTAACATCACTACTCTGGACAGTTCTGACTTAGAATATGTGGACAACTATAAATACCTAGGTGTCTGGCTAGACTGTAAACTCTCCTTCCAGACTAACATTAAGCATCTCCAATCCAAAGTTAAATCTAAAATCGGCTTCCTATTTTGCAACAAAGCGTCCTTCACTCATGCTGCCAAACATACCCTTGTAAAACTGACTATCCTGCCGATCCTTGACTTCYCGATGTCATTTACTAAATAGTCTCCAACACTCTACTCAGAAAATTGGATGCAGTCTATCACAGTGCCATCCGTTTTGTCACCAAAGCTCCATATACTACCCACCATTGCGACCTGTATGCTCTCGTTGGCTGGTCCTCGCTACATATTCGTCGCCAAACCCACTGGCTCCAGGTCATCTCTAAGTCTTTGCTAGGTAAAGCTCCGCCTTATCTCAGCTCACGTGTCACCATAGCAACACCTGTAGCACGCGCTCCAGCAGGTATATTTCACTGGTCATCCCCAAAGCCATCACCACTTTTGGCCGCCTTTCCTTCCAGGTCTCTGCTGCCAATGACTGGAACAAATTGCAAAAATCACTGAAGTTGGAGACTTATATCTCCCTCACTAACTTTAATTGTAAGCTGTCAGACCAGCTTACCGATCGCTGCAGCTGTACACAGCCCATCTGTAAATAGCCCATCCAACCAACTACCTACCTCATCTCCATATTTGTTTTTGTTTTTTTCTGCTCTTTTGCACATCAGTATTTATACTTGCACATCCTCATCCGCACATCTATCACTCCAGTGTTAATTGTTAAATTGTAATTACTTCACTACTATGGCCTATCTCCTTACTTCATTTGCACACACTGTATACAGATTTCCTATTGTATTATTGACTGTGAGTTTGTTTATCCCATGTGAAACTCTGTGTTGTCGTTTTTGTCAAACTGCTTTACTTTATCTTGGCCAGGTCGCAGTTGTAAATGAGAACTTATTCTCAACTGTCCTACCTGGTTAAATAAAGGTGACATTTAAAAAAGAAAACTGCAGAAGGACTTAAGTTAAGTAATGATGTGCTCAAAAGCGCACCAGTTAAATCATCGCCATGACAACCTGACATGAGCGATGACCTCGTCGATCCTTTTGACTGGGGCGAGCTCTTGCCCACTTTGAGAAATAAAATAATYAATGCCCATAATTCATGTAAACTCGGCTGTCGAGATTTTAATTTCTATTAGTCCTCATCCTGAAGCTCTTAATCTTATCTTCACCCTGCTTAGGTAATGGTATGCAGGAAGCACCTCAAATAAAGTGGAGATGGATCACTCTCCTGTCATCTCAACTCTCTGAACACCTTAATGCATATCTGAAACATGCGAAGATACTCTCTTGCAAATCGCCATCTCCAGAGCCAAAGAGGATATCGCATTGTGGAAATGTCAAATATAAATGACAGTCAAATATACCAGCTCAACTCTGACCTCCTCAATGAAAACCAATTGGGTTCAACATTTGTATTCGTTTAAACAAATTGGATTGTACAGTAGAGTAGAGGAGGGAGAGAGTGAAGACATATTGCCTTGGAGATTGGGACTGCTCTTTTATAGAACATGCAAATACATCATATTTTCCCTGCTAGCGTCTTGATAATTTACTTAGTTGTGTTTGTGTTCACGATCGTATAATTTGATTTACTGCTGGAGTGTTGTTAGCCTCATTTTCAACGTTTACACCTCATTGTTTACACCTCATTGTTTACACCTCATTGTTTACACCTAGAGCCAGATGTCAGCAGAAATGATTCATTATACTGCACAATTATCACCTGCACATGTGTCATCAATTAGTGTTCTTCGCATGATTTGAGGTGTCAGTTTGACTACACAGTATGAATTAATGGGCCAAGCGTACTCATTTCCTATATTGTCGTAGTCTATATTGTCGTAGGAATATAAATGTTTTGGAGTTGTGCCTTTAGAGCTGGTTGTGCTGTAACATGCTGACCTGAAATGGTGGGTTCTGTGACAGTGTTTAGCAGCATGACTTGGTGMGATAATGGAAACTGACAAAGGTTATGGCTCCAGGGTCCAGGATGGCGTCAGGTGGGGTTGTGCTAATTACAGATAGACTGGAGCAGGTGCTACTAGGGTGGGCGTCCAACCGGTCCTGCTGCCTTGTCTGTGTCCGCACTACCCAGTCCCACATAACCACTGGGCCATGATGGGCGAATGAAGTCTAATAAACTACTTGAGATAGAAGTTCACTGCACATCTAGGATCAGGTTACCCTAACCCCAATCTTAACCTTGAATGGTAGTGGGGGTAAACAATATCTGACCTAGGACCAGTGATTAAGGTCAACTCCCCATAAACCCAGTGTGCCCTGACAGATTTGTGCTAATTTCAACAGTGGGAAATGATAAAGGCTCCKATCCATATGGCTCTAACTAATCCACAGTGCCCTGAAGCTGCAGGAGGCCCCTAGGTGGATAGGTTGTAATTCATAGTCCAATGGCTCTGCACTGTACTGCCCTTTAAAGGGAAGAAAGCATTTTTTGGAGGTCATGTTTSTCAGTGATTGATGATGATGTGATGTGTCAACTATCATGGGGCAACATGCCCACTTATGTATTCAGCAAGGGTACCATCTGGCAAAGTGCCCTTTTGCCTTGTGACATCACATATTTTAGTCTTTACTAAAATATGTGAGATTGACAGGAGTACATAGCAGGATTGGCAGCCTTCACTAACATGTTACTTGTCCTTCACACACCTAAATACACTGAACAAAAATATAAATGCAACATGCAACAATTTCAAAGATTTTACTGAGTTACAGTTCATATAAGGAAATAAGTCAACTGAAATTWATTAATTAGGCCCACAAGACTGGGAATACAGATATGCATCTGTTGGTCACACATAACTTTAAAAAAAGGTTGAAGCGTGGATCAGAAAACCAGTCAGTATCTGGTGTGACCACCATTTGCCTCAAGCAGCACAACATATCTCCTTCGCATAGAGGTGATCAGGCTGTTGATTGTGTCCTTTTGGAATTTTGTTCCACTCCTACTCAATGGCTGTGAGAAGTTGCTGAATATATTGACGGGAACTGGAACACGCTGTCGTACACGTCAATCCAGAGCATCCCAAACATGCTCAATGGGTAACATTTCTAGTGAGTATGCAGGCCATGGAAGAACTAGGACACTTTCAGCTTCCAGGAATTGTTTACAGTTCCTTTGCGACATGGGGCCGTGCATTATCATGTTTAAAGATGAGGTGATTGTGGCGGATGAACGGCACAACAATGGGCTTCAGGCTTTTGTCATGGTATCTCTCTGTACATTCAAATTGCCATAGATAAAATGCAATTGTGTTCGTTGTCCATAGCTTATGCCTGCCCATACCATAACCCCGCCGCCACAATGGGGCACTGTGTTCACATCAGAAAACCGCTCGCCCACARGAAGCCATACACGTGGTCTGCGGTGTGAGGCCGGTTGGACGTACTACCAAATTCTCTAYAATTACGTTGGAGGTGGCTTATGGTAGAGAAATTAACATTTAATTCTCTGGCAACAGCTCTGGTGGACATTCCTGCAGTCAGCATGGCAATGTGCTGTGTGACAAAACTGTACATTTTAGAGTGCATTTTATTGTCCCCAGCAAAAGGTGCACCTGTGTAATGATCATGCTGTTTAATCACTTTCGTGATATGCCACACCTGTCAGGTGGATGGATTATCTTGGAAAAGGAGAAATGCTCACTAACAGGGATGTAAACAAATGTGTGCACAAAATTTGAGGGAAATAAGCTTTTTGTGCGTATGGAACATTTCATTTATTTTATTTCAGCTCATGAAACATGGGACCAACACTTAAATGGTGTGTTTATATTTTTGTTCAGTATACTACACGACACACTTCATACAGTAGACCTTCTTCTTTCCTTTTTTTCTCTCTCTCTCTTCTTCACTCGCACACACACACCACACACACACACACACACACACACACACCACACACACCACACACACTCACACAGCGAGGACGCAACACAGATGAGCACCCACTAATCTAAGCCGTCTGCTCTGCTCCATGACAACGCAAACAACCCTAACGCATGCCCGCAACCAGCGCCTCCCGCGTCCTCAGAAGGCCGTTGTCTTAATTGGGCTGTAATTAGAAACAGCAGGTTGCAGACCTGTTTGGAAACAGGCATCTGTGCCATGGCATATTAGAGGCCTGCGTGCTTTCACCAACTGCTGCTCAGGCAAGCACTGTAGCCTACTGGGATGCTCCGGTTATCCTCAACTGATTCTAGATCAGTTCTCCTTACACCCGTACACCGGTCCTGATCTTCTCATGCATGGGTAAGACAGCCAAGTAGTCCCTGGATCAGTTGATGCGTTGTGTTTACACACTGCTGAGTTGGGCTAGGTGGCATCATTACTTTAAGCAGGCACCTCTTATGCTTGTGTTAGGGACTCCATAGTGTGGTTTCTAATCTATACATTTTGGCAAAGAGGAGCGAGAGGAAAACGTCTGTTCAGTCTTTTTGGATCGATCACATTGATTGGGTTGCTGTTCTCCTTTTGCTTCCCCTCTGGCTAGTTCCTGCCTTTAAACTTTTTGTGATTCCTCGATTTCACTCGCCAGTTTTGTTAAACCTTCCCATCATACTGCTGAAAAGACTAAAATAGTATTCCTGAGGCACTTCAATTTCACTTCCTCTGACAGTGGGACTGCTCTGCTTGCAGTTTGAAAAAATAATTWAAAASGCTACAGTGCCCTACTATCCMCTCAATCACTGATTGGCAATGCTGCCGCTGTTATCTAGAGGCCAGTAGTTCCCCTAAATGGCCAAGATGCAAAACCACCATTACAAATGTACAAGGATTAGTTGGCCGACCTGAATACTAAGTGTTTGGATTTGAATCTTGAGACACACTTTTAAGGTAAGAATATACAGTCAGGATTGTAGGCCTATAGTTTGTGGGGGAGACAGATCTGTTGTCCTTTTGATGGCCCTTTTACTAAGTTTGTCTGTTTTCCACTATTTATATGGTCTATATCCTTTCATGCCCTCATCTAAGTSTAGTAAAAACAAGTGAGTCAGTTGGTAAGTGTAGTAAAAGCTTTGTGGTTATTTTGGAGAATTTTATTTGAAGAACATTTCCCTCAGACTTTAGGGAGAGCAYAGCTATCTTTAATGGTGTTAAATGCTGATAATGTGTTTTGTAGATTATACGGGTACATTTATGGACGTTTATGTTCCGGTTCTCAGTCCACGACACTAAGAAGTTGTATTTCATGACTCAGATGATGAGTCAGATCTCTTGATTTAAAATGGAATGGATGAACATTCCCTAACACAGTTCWCACAGGAAGATTATCATGTGGAGTAAATATAGTGAAGGACAACGATGCTTGTTCTCTCACTGTTCATCCTTGCAATCATCTGGCTGARGGAGGAAACCACAACATCTGGAAAATGTGGGATCAGATGGACACTTGACCCAGTGCTTGAAGATCTGGACTATGCAGATGACCTCCTGTCTTCTTGCAAGTCCTCATCAGGGCATGCAGGCAAAAACTCAAAAGATGGCAGACATCACACAAACGGCAGGCCAACATTCAAAAGACAAAAGCCGTGAGAATGAACACCAAAATCAACACACCAATCAACGTCTACAACACTGCCCTGGAAGAGGTGGACGAGTTCATTTTGGGAGCAAGGTGACCAAAGGTGGCGATTCCATGAGTGATGTGACCACCAGGCTCAGTAAAGGGAATCAGGCCTTTGCCATGTTAAGACCTGTATCGAGAGCCAAGAACATCAGCCTACCACTCAAAATATGCATCTTCAAAAGCAATGTCATCGGCGTTCTCCTATATGGGTCAGAATGTTGGAATATCACAGCTTTATTAACACACACTGGAAACATTTCAAAACAAAGCACTGAAGAATCCTGTGGATGTGCTGGCCAAATAATATAATGACTATGGCTGGGACATGTATAGAGATTACCACCTGATCGCACACCCTGTGATTACCCTATGCGTGACACCAGATGGGAAACGAAAGCCAGGACGCCCAAAAGAGACATGGAAAAGTACAAACGAAAGGAGATGGTGTGGCCTGATCTGCGGAACCCTCAGCAAGAAGGCTTKAGACCTGAAGCAGTGGCGCTCTCTTGTGGACATTTTATGCGCCTCAAAGAGAATTCATTGAGTAATATAGTGAAGAGGTTATCTTGACTCTTGTAGAATGACATGAACAAGCTGAGAGTATACACCGTGGCTGTGACCTTAGGACCTTTTGTCCATATTGACAATATGTTATTTAGCTGAGAGTCTTTCAGTATGGTCTTTCTCTTGTCCTTTGGTCTGGAGTCCAAATGTAAGATTTTTGGTTTCAACCGCTGTGTCTTTGTGAARGGATGATCCACACGTGTATTTCCRARCGTAAAGCATGGAGGAGGAGGTGTTATGATGTGGGGGTYCTTTGCTGGTGACACTGTCTGTGATWTATTTAGAATTCAAGGCACACTTAACCAGCATGGCTACCACAGCATTCTGCAGCGATACGCCATCCCATCTGGTTTGGGCTTAGTGGGACTATCATTTGTTTTTCAAAAGGACAATGACCCAACACACCTCCAGGCTTTGTAAGGGCTATTTTACCAAGAAGAGAGTGATGGAGTGCTGCATCAGATGACCTGGCCTCCATAATCCCCCGACTTCAACCAAATTGAGATGGTTTGGATGAGTCGGACCGCAGAGTGAAGGAAAAGCAGCCAACAGTGCTTAGCATATGTGGAACTCCTTCAAGACTGTGTAAAAGCATTCCAGGTGAAGCTGGTTGAGAGAATGCCAAGAGTGTGCAAAGCTGTCATCAAGGGAAAGGGTGGCTATTTGAAGAATCTCAATTATAAAATATATTTTGATTTGTTTAACACTTTTTTGGTTACTACATGATTCCGTATGTGTTATGACATAGTTTTGATGTATTCACTATTATTCTACAATTTAGGAAATAGTAAAAATAAAGGAAAAACCCTTGAATGAGTAGGTGTTCTAAAACTTTTGACCGGTAGTGTAATACTCCCAGTAATTCACGTGAAAAATATTACTCATTACTGATAAGGGTTAGATGAATGAGGTTCAATTAATCAGCTTTGTTCCGTTGTGGYTARGTCKCAAATGGCACCCTAATCCCTACAATGTTCCTATAGGGAATAGGGTGCCATTTGGGYSGCAAACAATGTCTGACACAGRWGAATGAACAAGGTGAGATACAGAAGAGCKACACGTTGAGTCAGTCAGRTRATTGAGCATGATGAAATGAGACCGCTTTCCATTCCCTGCTTGTACATTGGAAACCGTGATAWCCGCCAGAGCGGAGCTAGATTTTAATGYGTGTTTCTGAAAACGTCTCTGAAGCCTATAGCTRRATCTGCTGTCCAAACATCAGCACTACACCACAGTTGCCCATTACGCTTGTCCCTATAGCCTCTGTAGAGACCTATAAAAGTCGGAGAGGATTATATATGTAATGGCTGTGTTCCACATGAATTACTGTAGTTTACATTGGATGCAACGTTAATCCTGGTAGTTTGCTACATTATTATTATTCAGTAATATTACAGTCTGAATTTGTTTTGAGAATTGTATCTATGAACATGAGTAGAACCCTATTGTGGGTAAAGCTGAAGCACTGAAAATGTGAAACACATTCATGTCAAAATGTCATGGTCTCGGACATGACCTCATAAAAAATGACTGGGACCATAGCGTGCAAATGTTTATTACATGTCCTGAGGCATATGCTACATGTACACATGTACTGTATGCCTCAGGACATAGTCCGTTCCAAAATTATTGGCACCCTTGATAAAAATTTGGAAAAAAAGACTATAAAATAAATAACACAAATACTGAGCTATATTGTATGCTAAAAACAATTGGGAAATTATAGTATTTTATACTAAAACAATTGCTCAGATATTTTGTTTGACAAGTAACACAAATATATCTCAAAGGTCTCAAATCTCAAAWTATTGGCAGCCCTGTTTTCAATACTCTAGRGCTATCCCCTTGCAAAGATAGTGACACTGAACCTTTGAGATTGCAGAACACGTTGTGAGGTATCTTAGACAATTCGTCCATACAAAATCTTTCCAGATCCGTGATATCCTTTGTCTGCTTTTATGGGCTGCCCTCTTCAATTCAAACCCAGGTTTTCAATGGGGTTCAAGTCTGGAGACTGAGATTTTTGTGGTCAATTAACCATTTCTTTGAGGATTTTGATTAGTGCTTGGGAATATTGTCTTGCTGGAAGATCCACTTGCGGCCAAGTGTCAGCCTCCTGGCAGAGGCAACCAGGTTGGCTAAAATGTTGTGGTTCATGAACTTCACAAGGGCCCCAGAACCAGTGGAAGCAAAATAGCTTCATAACATCGAAGATCTACCACCATATTTTTGTCATCTGACCACTTGAAAGGGAACCAGGGCTATGGTCAGATGCCATGAAAATAGTGCTCTTTGGCCTACAGAAGATGAGCGAGGACGTGACACATATGAATCAAATCCTCACTGTCAGTCCGTCCACACTCGGTGGCCAGCAGTAAATTCATCAATCGATATCAACTTGTTCTCACCCCCTGGGAACATGCTTCTACACCAGTTGTATAATTGATTGGATGTGTTAACTCCTACTTGTAGGTGTCACTCAATAGAGGCACATACAGTGCATTCGGAAAGTATTCAGACCCCTTGACTTTTTCCACATTTTGTAACGTTATAGCCTTATTAAAAAAAATTTWWWWWWWWTTATCATCAATCTACACACAATACCCTATAATGACAAAGCAAAAACTGAAGTATCACATTTACATAAGTATTCAGACACTTTACTCAGTACTTTGTTGAAGCACCTTTGGCAGCGATTACAGCCTCGAGTCTTCTTGGGTATGCCGCTACAAGCTTGGCACACCTGTATTTGGTGAGTTTCTCCCATTCTTCTCTGCAGATCCACTCAAGCWSTGTCAGGTTGGATGGGGAACGTCGCTGCTTAGCTGTTTTCAGGTCTCCAGAAATGTTCGATTGGGTTCAAGTCCTGGTTGTCCCACTCAAGGACATTCAGAGACTTGTCCCGAAGCCACTCTTACATTGTCTTGACTGTGTGCTTAGGGTCGTTGTCCTGTTGGAAGGTGAACCTTCGCCCACAGTCTGAGGTCATGATCGCTCTAGAGCAGGCTTTCATCAATGATCTCTCTGTACTTTGCTCCATTCATCTTTCCTTCAGTCCTGACTAGTCTCCRAGTCCCTGCCGCTGAAAAACATCCCCACAGCATGATGCTGCCACCTCCATGCTTCAACGTAGAGATGGTGCCACGTTTCCTCCAGACGTGATGCTTGACATTCAGGCCAAAGAGTTTCATCAGACCGGATAATCTTGTTTCTCATTGTCTGAGAGTCTTTTAGGTGCCTTTTGGAAAGCTCCAAGCYGGCTGTCATGTGCCTTTCACTAAGGAGTGGCTTCCGTCTGGCCACTCTACCATAAAGGCCTGATTGGTGGAGTGCTGCTGAGATGGTTGTCCTTCGGGAAGGTTCTCCCATTTCCACAGAGGAACTGGAGCTGACGATTGGGTTCTTGGTCACCGCCCCGATTGCTCAGTTTGGCTAGTCGGCCAGCTCTAGGAAGAGTCTTGGTGGTTACAAACTTCTTCCATTTAAGAATGGTGGAGGCCACTGTGTTCTTGGGGACCTTCAATGCTGCAGAAATATTTTGGCACCCTTCCCCAGATCTGTCGCCTCGACACAATCCTGTCTCGGAGCTCCACGGACAATTCCTTCGACCTCATGGCTTGGTTTTTGCTCTGACATGCACTGTCAACTGTGGGACACTTATATAGACAGGTGTGTGTGCCTTTCCAAATCATGTCCAATCAATTGAATTTACCACAGGTGGACTCCAATAAAGTTGTAGAAACATCTCAAGGATGATCAATGGAAACAGGATGCACCTGAGCTTCATTTCGAGTCTCATAGCAAAGGGTCTGAATACTTATGTAAATAAGGTATTTTTGTTTTCTATTTTTAATAAATTTGCCAACATTTCTAAAAACCTGTTTTTGCTAAGTCGTTGTGTGGTATTGTGTGTAGATTGATGAGGAAAATGTTTTATTTTATCAATTTTAGTATAAGGCTGTAACGTTTCAAAATATGGAAAAAGTAAAGCGGTCTGAAAACTTTCCAAATGCACTGTATGTACTGAACAAAAATATAAATGCAACATACAACAATTTCAAAGATTTTACTGAGTTACCYTTCATATAAGGAAATCAGTKAATTTAAGTCAATTCATTAGGCCCTAATCTATGGATTTCAGATGGCTGGAAATACGGTTGTTTACAGATACCTTCAAAAAAATCGGCCTCACTCTGGGCCTCAGGATCTCATCATGGTATCTCTGTGCATTCGACTTGCCATCGATAAAATGCAATTGTGTTCGCTGTCCATAGCTTATGCCTGCCCATAWCCCCACTYKCACCATGGGGSACTCTGTTCACAACATTGACATTAGCAAACTGTTCYCCCATACAACGCKATACACGTCGTCTGCAGTTGTMAGGCCGGTTGGATGTACTGCCAAATTCTCTGAAACTATGTTAGAGAAATTAACATTTAATTCTCTGGCAACAGCTCTGGTGGACAGTCTTGCAGTCAGCATGCTAATTGGCACCCTCCCTCAAAACTTGACAGAGTGGCCTTTTATTGTCCCCAGCACAAGGTGCACTTGTTTAATGATCATGCTGTTTAATCAGCTTGTTGATATGCCACAACTGTCAGGTGGATGGATTATCTTGTCAAAAACTGATTTGTGCACACAATTTGAGAGACATAATGTTTTTGTGCGTATGGAAAATGTCTGGGATKTTTTATTTCAGCTCATGAAACATGGGACCATGTTGCGTTTATATTTTTGTTCAGTGAACATGTTAATTGCAAGTAATTAATGCACTGTAGCAGGTTACGGCACAGAGAATAACTCTCCTAATGGCATTTTAAAACAATGCAATGGCTTGCCCTGATATAGTCCCATGAGCAACGTACCTGTATTCATTGAGCAACTGCAACAGTTTGGTTTGATTCACTGCAATGTTTTCGCTCGCGTGCTTTCACACTCACACATGAAGGCTCACTTACACATTCTTTGACTTACTCCCTTATTTTTGTCAGATTGGGGACCCTCCCCCATGCTCCTTACTTCTGTAATGTCCTCACCAACCAAACCCTCGAACAGATTTTTCACAATCCTGTGTAATAGCGATTGTAAGGACATTTGTGTTGAATATGGCAACTTTTTAGTGTAAGTTATGCCCAATAGTAGTAATTTATAGTATCCTAGCTCTTGTATGCTCTTCTGTCAACACTTGACAGTGTATATGTTCCTTACAACAAAGACTGCACTTACACTGCCGGTCKAAAGTTTTAGAACACTACTCATTCAAGGATTTTTCTTTATTTTTACTTTTTTCTACATTGTTGAATTACAGTGAAGACATCAAAACTATGAAATAACACATATCGAATCATGTAGTAACCAAAAAAAGTGTTAAACAAATCAAAATATATTTTATTCTTCAAATAGCCACACTTTGCCTTGATGACAGCTTTGCACACTCGTGGCATTCTCTTAACCAGCTTCATGAGGTAGTCATCTGGAATACATTTCAATTAACAGGTGTGCCTTGTTAAAAGTTTATTTGTGAAATTTCTTTCCTTCTTAATGCATTTGAGCRAATCAGTTGTGTTGTGACATGTATGGGTGGTATACAGAAGATAGACCTATTTGGCAAAAGACCAAGTCCATATTATGGCAAGAAAAGCTCCAGTAAGCAAAGAGAAATGACAGTCCATCATTACTTTAAGACATGAAGGTCAGTCAATATGGAACATTTCAAGAGCTTTGAAAGTTTCTTCAAGTGCAGCCGCAAAAACCATCAAGCGCTATTTACATTTACATTTAAGTCATTTAGCAGACGCTCTTATCCAGAGCGACTTACAAATTGGAAAGTTCATACATATTCATCCTGGTCCCCCCGTGGGGAATGAACCCACAACCCTGGCGTTGCAAGCGCCATGCTCTACCAACTGAGCCACACGGGACCGTGTGGCTCCCGTATGATGAAACTGGCTCTCATGAGGACCGCCACAGGAATGGAAGATCCAGAGTTACCTCTGCTGCAGAGGATACATTCATTAGAGTTACCAGCCTCGGAAATTGCAGCCCAAATAAATGCTTCAGAGTTCAAGTAACAAACACATCTCAACATCAACTTTTCAGAGGAGACTGTGTTAATCAGGTCTTCATGGTCAAATTGCTGCAAAGAAACCACTACTAAAGGATACCAATAAGAAGAGAAACACGAGGAATGTACATTAGACCGTGGAAATTTGTCCTTMGGTCTGCAGTCCAAATTGGAGATTTTTGGTTTCAACCGCTGTGTCTTTGTGAACGGATGATCTCCGCATGTGTATTTCCTATTGTAAATCATGGAGGAGGAGGTGTTATGATGTGGGGMMYCTTTGCTGGTYACACAGTCTGTGATATATTTAGAATTCAAGGCACACTTAACCAGCATGGCTACCKCAGCATTCTGCAGCGATACGCCATCCCATCTGGTTTGGGCTTAGTGGGACTATCATTTGTTTTTCAACAGGACAATGACCCAGCACACCTCCAGGCTGTGTAAGGGCTATTTTACCAAGAAGGAGAGTGATGGAGTGCTGCATCAGATGACCTGGCCTCCATAATCCCCCGACTTCAACCAAATTGAGATGGTTTGGGATGAGTCGGACCGCAGAGTGAAGGAAAAGCAGCCAACAAGTGCTTAGCATATGTGGGAACTCCTTCAAGACTGTTCGAAAAGCATTCCAGGTGAAGCTGGTTGAGAGAATGCCAAGAGTGTGCAAGGCTGACATCAAGGCAAAGGGTGGCTATTTGAAGAAACTCAGATATAAAATATATTTTGATTTGTTTAACACTTTTTTTGGTTACTACATGATTCCATATGTGTTATGTTATAGTTTGATGTACTCACTACTTATTCTACAATGTAGAAAATAGTAAAAATAAAGAAAAACCCTTGAATGAGTAGGTGTTCTAAAACTTTTGACCGGTGGTGTAGTACTCTCAGTAATTCACGTGAAAAATATTACTCATTACTGATAAGCGTTAGATGAATGAGGTTCAATTAATCAGCTTTGTTCCGTTGTGGGTATGTCCCAAATGGCACCCTAATCCATACAAAGTGCACTACTTTTGACCAGAGCCCTATGGGTCCTGGCCAAAAGTAGTGCACTATATAGGGAATATGTTGCCATTTGGGGCGCAAACAATGTCTGACACAGTAGAATGAACAAGGTGAGATACAGAAGAGCCACACGTTGAGTCAGTAAGCTCATTGAGCATGATGAAATGAGACTGCTTTCCATTCCCCGCTTGTACATTGGAAACTGTGATAACCGCCAGAGCGGAGCTAGATTTTAATGGGTGTTTCTGAAAACGTCTCTGCAAATCAAATACGTGTGGCGCCCACTGACTGGGTCGTCTGTGCAATGAACTCAACTTCAACACAGCACCTTGCTTTATTCTGACATACTATTGAATCAAATCGAATCAAAACACCTCTAAGGAAAAAATCACGTTGTTTCTGTGTTCTCTTTCCTTTATCGAAATCTGTTCGATTTAGTTTCCTCTAATAAATCATGATAAATCACACTGCTATCAAAAAATGTGTAGGAAAAAGATGCAAGGAGAGMGATTTTCCCACAATGAGTAAATTGAGTTCGAACCTGAAATGAAACACTTTGAAGTTTGTGGAAATATGAAAGGAATGTAGGAGAATATAACACAATAGATCTGATAAAAGATAATACAAAGAAAAAAACAAGCGTTCTTTTGTATTGTTTTTGTACCATCATCTTTGAAATGCAAGAGAAAGGCCATAATGTATTATTCCAGCCCAGCTGCAATTTAGATTTTGGCCACTAGATCTTAGCAGTGTATGTGCAAATATTTTGACTGATTCAATGAACCATTGCATTTCTGTTCAAAATGTTGTCTCAAGACTGCCCAACTTTGCCTAATTGGTTTATTAATAACGTTTCATGTTCAAAACTGTGCACTCTCATCAAACAATAGCATGGTATTATTTCACTGTAATAGCTACTGTAAATTGGACAGTGCAGTTAGATTAAAAAGATTTTAAGCTTTCTGCCAATATCAGATATGTCTATGTCCTGGGAAATGTTCTTGTTACTTACAACCTCATGCTAATCGCATTAGCCTACGTTAGCTCAACCGTCCCATGGATGGGACACCGATCCCGAAGAAAAAAAACAACACAAGAAATTKATTTGACTTATGAGCACAGTGTGATAAATAATCAAGAATCGTTATCCTCTGGCAATTTAGGTAAAGACAGCAGCTTGTGACAGCATGCCATTTCAGAGGTTTGCCAGTTAAAACAAGGGGCATGATTCTGACATGGTATATCTGCACACAGACGAAGTAAGCCTTACTGCAGATGAAATGACGATGGTTAGATTGATCTAGCGAAGCATCTAATCTTTTTTATTAATAGAAGGCATTACGGTGTCAAAAGAATGACTTTGCTCTTGGAATGATCCTCGCCGGGATACTGTAGATTAAGAGCAGATGCAATGGAAATACAATTTTACATTACTAGTCAGAGGCTACAGTCGTAAAGCACTCACAGCTTTTTAAGCGCACAGGCTCAGTGGATAGCAGGGTGCTTGAGGTGTTGCCAGAGCTAATGCACCTAAAGAGGTAGCTGCAGACAGCAGTCAAGATAGGATGAGGTTGCCCCTAGACACACTAATCTAAGGTCAGTTTTGTTTTTAACCCCTGATGATTAGGTTAAGGATTTTGGGGAAGGTAATCTGATTCCAGATCTGTGCCAACAGGCCACGGTGACGAGCTTTGAAATGGGATGTACCATTTAAAGTCTTGTTGGCTCAATACTTCTCTGCCACTGGGATGATGGGTCGCTTCTCATCCTGCATGTATTATTCTACATTCTCCTGCAGTTTGGGATTATAGCGCACCTAGCAGTTATTAAAAGCAATGCATTTCACTATTTAGGAACTGTCTGTGGTTCCCGGGCAGTTAGGAACTGTTTATAGTCCTCAGCAGTTAAGAGCTGTCTGTGAAGCTGTTTACAATAAGTTATTAGAAGTGCTTTTTCTTAGTTTCTTTTGGGCTGATTTTTTGTCACTTCATTTATTGTATATTGATCAGACGTTGAACCAAGCCTAATCCATTTGCAATGCAAACATTCCAGAATTTAATTGAAGATAAACCTTTAAATCCAAGGGCTTAAGAAAGATATTGTTCAGCAAATTACATTCTCTTTCCCACTGCACCCAACGGTCTGAAAAGCACCACTGGAGGCAGAGAAAATACATTTTAAAGTGACAGCAGCCTTATGAAGTAGCCCTATTCCCTACCACAACAAAGCTATCTATTTCTTTGAGCTGGCCAGAGTGGTTCTGGCTGTAATTTAGTTTTCAAGCCCCTGTAGCTCGGACTCTGACTACTTGAGAGAAACCCAATTACAATGTAGATCCAGGGCAGCGAATGACACAAAGGACCTCTGGCCTTAAGGATGGCCACACTGCCAGGTAGATTTCTATGTTAGGCCTCTCCATCCTGKTCTAAATCCTTGCTCATGCCATGCTGGGAGTTGTTTTCATCATCCCCGGCCCCACATACTTGCTTCTACCTCAGACTCGTATCTGTCGGAGGCCCCAGAACAGTGATGTTGACACCGAAGAGGAAGGAAGCTGAATAATGGAGTGGGAAAATTGGTACTTGACTGTGGGCGGTTGTGTGGTGAATTGGACCACCGACGTTCTTTGAAAAGACTGCCAAGGGTTCTGAGGGTGTGGCAGGGAGAAGTTTTTTTAAATTTTGTTGTGTGAAAGAGAACAGGCGTCGAGAGTGCCAGGGATATTTTTAAGGTACGAGACCATGTCAGTCAAAAAGGGGACAGCATTCTGTCGACTTTCAGAATTGCGAGGTCCTTCGTCTTCTCTGACCATCCATAAAGGCTTTTGTGTCCACCGCAAATAGACAGGCAAAGGGTCTCCTTTAAAACTTGTAATCACATTTCGAGGGGTTGTGTGGGTAGGTTTAGAAAAGGCTTGGGTGTGGCAGAGGGAGTCTTTGGAATTGTTTGCCTTTTAAAACACGTCTCTCTTCCTGTACAACCTGTTGATGCTAGATGTTCTATGCTCTCTGCATATCAATCATATTTCTTACCGTCTTTTGTGCGTTTTTGATTACGTGTTTCCCATTGATGTTCCCTTGTATTATGACTGTTGTGATTGCAATTACAGGACTCAACAACTGTGATTGATTAAATGAAATTCAATTTACATAATTGGGATAAAAAAACAAACTTGATTACTGTATTGAAGGTAATTRGCAGCAAGGTATGTCATTCCATTGTAATTTCCAGGATCTCATCGCATCCTTTGAAAAACATGTCTATGTTGCATAAAGAATCAGAATACACTGGCAGAATCAGAAAAATAGGTGTTACCTCACAGCATGAGGGATGTGTCTCCTCACCCATTAATCTGATTTTTTAAATTGGTTGCCCCTTTAAGGATTGAAATGGTTCAGATGGACGTAATTCTCAAGTGATTGCCTCGCTTGTAATTGAAATATCTACAGTGGTGGCGGCTGCCTATGGGTTTTCCACTCTCTTTCACAGCATGGGGGCTATAGTTAAAGGAGACCTATTCACTAATGACAAGCGACAATATTTATGTCTGAGTTCCCTCCCTCCTATTTCTCCCTCGTTCCTTCCCTCTGTGAAAGGGTATCTGTTGAAATAGTGGCCTTAATATTCCCCACAGCGAGTGCCTGGCTCCTGCTCAGAGAGGTCAATTAATCTCGTAGGTGCTCAGATGGTACAAAGTAGCCAGGCAGCGCAGCAGCACTCTCCTCCGAAGCAACTACTTCAGAGAGAAAATGAGGAGGGGGGGATTAAAAACTGAAAAAGGGAGGCACGGGCGCTCGACTCCCACTTCACACCCTTGTTGAGTGCCCAGCCCACTAAGCCTGGGTGGATAAAAGGGGAAGCAGGGACCAGAGACTGCTGTAGTTGCAGCTCATCAGCTCTACTCTGCTCAACTCACAAGCCAGCAACCTGTGATAGCTGTAGCGTCGTCAAATCTAGCAGTAGCACAGGACGTCTGGATCACTGATCAAGACGGGTACAGGGGGGCAGCATGGGTGCTTTGATGGTCATCTTTTCGCTTCAGAAAGATCAAAGGCGCAAAAGGACAGGTAGGCCACAGTGTGTGTGCAGTTTGTTTGTTTCTGAGGGGAGGGGGGACACACAGGATGGTGGACTTTTCTTTAGAACACGTTTTGTTTTGTTTTATTCTTAAAGGCACAGTGTAGACAAATCTGTAATTATCCTATGTTTTATATAACTCTCTTAGGCAATATATCACAGTTGAATGATATACTGTACAATACCTTCAGTATTCACACCACTTGACTTTTTCCAAATTTTGTTGTTACAGCCTGAATTCAATGGATTAAATTGAGATTTTTTTTGTCATTGGCCACACACAATAACCCATAATGTCAAAGTAGAATTATGTTTKATTAATTAAAAATTCAAAGCTGAAATGTCTAGAGTCAGTAAGTATTCAACCCAGTTGTTATGGCAAGCCTAAATCATTTCAGGAGTAAACATTTGCTTAAGTCACATAATAAGTTGCATGGACTCACTCTATGTGGAATAATAGTGTTTAACATGATTTTTTTATGACTACTTCATCTCTGTACCCCACACATACAATTATCTGTAAGGTCCCTTAGTCGAGCAGTGAATTTCAAACAGATTCAATCACAAAGACCAGGGAGGTTCTCCAATGCCTCGCAAAGAAGWGCACCTATTGGTAGATGGGTAAAAATAAACGGACATTGAATATCTCTTTGGATGGTGTATCAATACACCCAGTCAGTACAAAGATACAGGRGTCCTTCCTAACTCAGTTGCCGGAGAGGAAGGACTTTAATAAAACAGTTRGAGTTTAATGGCTTTGATAGAAGAAAACTGAGTCTGGATCAACAACATTGTAGTTACTACACAATACTAACATCAATGACAGAGTGAAAAGAAGGAAGCCTGTAAATAATAAAAATATTCCAAAACATTCATCCATTTTGCAATAAGGCACAAAAMTAATATGCAAAAGATGTGGCAAAGAAATTAACTTTGTCCTGAATACAAAGCTTTATGTTTAGGGTAAATCCAACACAACACATCACTGAGTACCACTCACCATATTTTCAAGCATGGTGTTTTCTGCATCGTGTTATGGCTATGCTCGTCATCAGCAAGGACTAGGGAGTTTTTTGGGGAGGATAAAAAGAAACAGAATAGAGCTAAGCACAAGCAAAACCCTAGAGGAAAACCTGGTTGTCTGCTTTCCAACAGACACTGGGAGACGTATTCACCTTTCAGTAAGACAATAACCTAAAACACAAGGGCACATATACCAGTGAGTTGCTTACCAATATTACATTGAATGTTCCTGAGTGGTCTAGATACAGTTTGACTTAAATCTTYAAAATATATGGCGAGACTTAAATGGCTGTCTAGCAAAGATCAACAAACAACTTGACAGAGCTTGAAAAAATAAAAAATATTGTACAAATATTGTACAATCCAGTTGTGCAAAGCTCTTAGAGACTTACTCAGAAAGACTCACAACTGTAGTCACTGCCAAAGATGATTCTAACATGTATTGGGAATACTTATAAAATTTGATTTCTGTATTTCATTTTCAATTAAACATTTCTAACAACATATTTTCACTTTGTCATTCCCATCAGAATCCAAAATATAAGATRGTTTAACTCCATTGTTCGTTAACAATGTGATCGTAAACKAACACTGTATAGCTCCAAAACAGAGTTAAAACTATACTTGTGATCTSATGGTCAATCCTTGCATCCAAAGCTCTGTCTTTTAATTTGAGAGTGGTTACATTTCTCCAGGCCCATCCCTCAGCTGTTTTTTTAATATTTAGTTGTTTTGTGCTGTAAGAGAGACTGAATGGATCACTCCCATCCTAAGTCATATTTCATTGAAGTATTGTAATACAGGTTGAAGGTAAAAATTAATGGGGGTGCTGGTTAACTCTGTCAGGCAATAGATCACAGTTTGGACAGCTATATGCATGTTAAGCACTTTTCACCAGAACCAGAATGGAGCACATTGACCAGGCAGGCCCAATTCCCCTCCGGCATAACATTTTATGAAACGCCATAAAGTCTAAAGCTGAAATCAAGATATGCTAACCTCCAAAATTGGATGACTACTCACTGTGCTCAGCATTGCAATGAGCTATTTTATTATTCTAGTCTCTTATTTTGCATGTGTGTCCGTGTCTATCCATATATGAGATTTGAAGTTGAGAGTTCAAACCCAGCCTGAGCTCCAGCTCCTGGGACCATCACGGTGGATGGTTAGCGATGATGAATTGGGCCGAGTCGCTGCGTGGTAAACGCACAGGGCCTGAGGCCCGCAGTGCCACTCCACTACCCCTTCTAATGCCTCACACTAATTACCATAGCTGTTCTCATCCACATGTGAAGAGAGACGCTGTTTTAGTTAGCGCCTTGCCAACCGTACACTCCAACTCCACTCTACTCCCACTCTTAGTGGGTATGGAGCTTTTCAAGTGTCTCAAGGTGAAAATATGCGACTCTGTAGGCTAGTTGTGGCGGGTCAGTATGATGGTAGGGTCCACAGAGATTCTATGAATCAGTTTTTATTGAGTTCTGTATGCAGTTCTATGGGTAGGGCTAGATCTATTGAGCATTGTGTTCTAGACATCACCGGCTCTGACTGTCTTGTTCAGGGTTTGTTTGTGAGTGGGTTTTGAGCTACTGAAGTATTCCAAGGTGAAAGATGTTGGGGTTAGTTATGGGGGTTTCATTGTGATTGTAGTTCTAGGCTAGATGTAGTGGGCTTGTTGTCGTGGACGGCATCTGCTGTGACTCCATCTTTACAGGGTTGTTTGTTAGTGGGGTTGGTGCACTCGACGCATTGGCTCTCAGATTGAAACTACAAAACGTCAAGTGACTCAAGTCCTCAGTGGGTAAATGCATGTCTGTTTTGTACTTTTCCAATCTGCCAAAATGGAGGTGAATGGTTGTATAATTAAGCAGTGAATGCTTCCTCTGCACTGTTCATTTTTTTTTTGGGGGTGCGTTTCATTTTAAAATAATGGTAAATCTCTCACAAAAAAAAGCGAACTCAAAATTGACCGTGGCGTAGCACGTACGAGTGATGCGTGCCCTTGCCTAATACTTGAAGCCTTGCACGAGTTCCTTGATATAATGCCTAAGCTTTTGGTCCTGAGACCTCATTGAGTGAGTTAATAAAAATAAAAAACATGAACCTTTCTTGATGTACTCAGAGGACCATTGTTAGGATGCTTTAACTACTATAGAAATGGTAGAGTATCAGATACTCAACAAGAAGGTCTGACTCCACTATTACTGAAACAGGACCCAGGTGGTAAATATAAATCTCCAGTCCGTTTAAAAAATGGGAGGCCCCTCAGTGTTGTGATGCAAAGATTCTAGCAAAATGCATACCGCATAGAATTAAAAAGCTYTTGTCGAATATTATTCATCCGAATCAAACAGGTTTTTTACATGGACGATACATTGGAGATAATATACGACAAGTACTGGAAACAATAGAACACTATGAAAAATCTTGGAAACCAGACGTGGTGTTCATAGCTGACTTTGAAAAGGCTTTTGATACGACTGGATTTTTTTTTAATGAGCTGAAATGAAAGATCCCAGAAATGTTCCATAAGCACAAAAAGCTTATTTCTCTCAGGTGTGGCATATCAAGAAGCTAATTAAACAGCATGATTATTACACAGGTGCAGCTTGTGCTGGAGACAATAAAAGGCCACTCTAAAATGTGCAGTTTTGTCACACAACACAATGCCACAGATGTTTCAAGTTTTGAGGGACCATGCAATTGGTATGTTGACTGCAGGAATGTCCACCGGAGCTGTTGCCAGAGAATTGAATGTTAATTTCTCTAGAATAAGCCGCTTCCATAGTAAGGGGCAAGGTCAGGAACTTGTCTATCGGCCATGCATTACAACTGGTTAAAGAAAACTATGATAAATAAAAAAGTTTYCCAGTTTKATTTATGGACCAARAAATTGACAGCTGTGKCATACAGCTTGCAAAATWGTTGGGAAGAAATTTCCGATGTACTGATTCCATATGGTTTATGAYCTGATACACAAAACGATGCCTGATTCAAATTTTTCAATTTAAATGATTGAAACCAATAGAATGTAAATATATGAGGGATACAACCATGCCTTCTCTGCAGATTTTGCTGCAAAGAGACAGAATAATTAGATCACTTGTTTTGGTACTGTCCATATGTAGCTTGTTTTTGGTCAAAGGTTCAGAAATGGCTGAAGAATTGCAACATTTACCTGGCGCTAACTCTGCAAATAGCACTACTGGGTGATCTGAAAAGTCATAGTCAATCAATCAATAATATTATAATAATCTTTGTATCTTTAATTTACAATCTGTAAAAACTTTGAGAATAGAAAGGTTCAGAACTGTTTTGAAACATCACCGAACAGTTGACAAATATAAATCAAAWCCCGATGGTGTTCAGAGATAGATGGGATGGGTTGAGGGGAGCTGAAGGGTGGGACAAAGAAATATTTTWWAAAAGATAACTAATGTAAAATATACTTTGTCTGTAAAATGRATATAYTATGTATAAACTGGAAGTAGACYCCTAAGTATTGTTGTCAATTAGTTTAATCCAATTAGGTTAGGGATGTAGGGTTAGGGGAAATTAATTAAAGAAGGAAAATACAAYGAAAAATATATTTACCCCAAAATATTTAGAAATGTAGGGGGATTAGAAATGATACAGATAATTACATTGATAGAAGCCACAATATATCTGCAGTATTAAAGCTGATATACCTCCTGAAAGAAAAAGCAAAAGCATATCACTGCTAATATTGCTGCAGTATTCATAGCCATACTCCTGTATATTTTAATAATTACGCTACACACTCATACTGTATAATGGAGTTATCAGTATGCWTACATTGCAATGCTTCTCTTAAAGGCCATTTGTCACAAGTCAACATCGAGAGGTCAAGTCAACATCGATCCACATAGAGCTAGTCAGGTTCCTTGTCCCTCAAGAGATTTAGTTTAGTTTATTAGGATCCCCATAAGAGAATGGCCCAAGAGATGTTGGTTGATTCCTAAAACTCACCAATCTCATTCMTTAGTGCAACGTTAACTCTTTGAAGGAATATGCTTTGAATATAGGTACTGTATCTACAAATTGTGTTCACATCAGACCTCAACATTGAGACATTGGCAAAATCAGACGCGTAGCATTGCAGACAGACGATTGATCCATTGATATTTCAAAGCCATGGTGTCTATTAATACGAGATGATGAAAGAGATTTTCAAAGTCTCTCAAATATCCATACTTGTTAAATATAAGTACTAACAGTATAAGCTATCCAAACACCTATCATAACCCCTCATAGTTCGTCCCTAAGAACCGTCACTTTTGAAACGTGTGGACACTGCTAAATTAGCATTTAAATTGAAACGGCAGGGTCACAGAGGTTGACTTGTTGCTACAAGCTTGTTTTCATTCTTAACGTTGAGTGGCCCTCGACAGGATAGCTTACTTCCTGGAATTAATCACTTGCCTCCTTGGGGTACACGGGCCAATATTATGGAGTCTTCCTAAGACTGGGATTAATGGCTAGCATCCCTSTTAGGGGGCCCAGCAGTTGCAGTAGGAAGTAGGCTTAGCCATGCACAATATTCGAACTCAATCAGCATGACAGAGTGATCTCCAGCATTGTCCTTGTCAACCCTCACACKTGTGTTAACGAAAGAATCACTGACATGATGTCAGCTGGTCCTTTTGTGGCAGGGCTGAAATGCAGTGGAAATGTTTTTGGGGGATTCAGTTCATTTGCATGGCAAAGAGGGACTTTGCAATTAATTGCAATTCATCTGATCACTCTTCATAAAATTCTGGAGTATATGCAAATTGCCATCATACAAACTGAGGCAGCAGACTTTGTGAAAATTAAGTTTTGTGTCATTCTCAAAACTTTTGGCCACGACTGTACTCCGAACATGCCCAGACCAACTGGCAAGTGTCTTCACTGACATTTCCAACCTATCCCTGTCTGAGTCTGAAGTACCAACATGTTTCAAGCAGAACACCATAGTCCCTGTGCCCAAGAACACTAAGGTAACCTGCCTAAATGACTACTGACCCGTAGCACTCACGTCTGTAYCCATGAAGTGCTTTGAAAGGCTGGTCATGGCTCACATCTACACTATTATCCCAGAAACCCTAGACCCACTCCAATTTGCATACCGCCCCAACAGATCCACAGATGATTCAATCTCTATTATACTCCACACTTCCCTTTCCCACCTGGACAAAAGGAACACCTATGTGAGAATGCTATTCATTGACTACAGCTCAGCGTTCAACACCATAGCTTATCACTAAGCTAAGGACCCTGGGACGAAACACTTCCCTCTGCAACTAGATCCTAGACTTCCTGACAGCCCGCCCCCAGGTGGTAAGGGTAGGTATCAACACATCTGCCACGCTGATCCTCAACACGGGGGCCCCGTGTTCATCCTGACTGGTTGCATCACTGCCTGGTATGGCAACTGCCCGGCCTCCGACCACAAGGCACTACAGAGGGTAGTGCGTACAGCCCAGTACATCACTGGGGCCAAGTTCCCTGCCGTCCAGGACCTCTATACCAGGTGGTGTCAGAGGAAGGCTCTAAAGATTGTCAAAGACTCCAGCCACCCTAGTCATAGACTGTTCTCTCTGCTACCCAGGCTATTTGCACAACCCTCCCCCCCCTCTTTTTTGCTGCATAGTCACTTTAATAACTCTACCTACATGTACATATCACCTCAATTAACTCGACTAACCTGTGCACCCACACATTTACTCTGTACCGTTACCCCCTGTATATAGCCTCACTATTGTTATTTTACTGCTGCTCTTTAATTATTTGTTATTTTTATTTATTGTTTTTTTTAGGTGTTTTTCTTAAAATTGCATTATTGGTTAAGGGCTTGTAAGTAAGCATTTCATTGTAAGGTCTACACTTGTTGTATTTGGCGCATGTGACGAATACAATTTSATTTGATTTGAAATATGCATTTGAATAAATAGCGTACAGTGAAATTTGAGGAGCATAGTTGAGTACTCTGTCTAGCCCTGCCGTTTCTCTCAGTGTCCATTTGATGGCAGCAAAATCTCCCATACACAGTACTGTATATTCATTGCTGTCAGAAACCAAAACAGTACAACAACCTGTGGAGACGGAAAGAAATGGGCCATCGTTTTAGATATGCACACTGTGTTTCACACTGCTAAAATGCAATCAATTATGATGCTATTCGCACTCCATTACGAGGTCATATTCTTATAGCCTTGTAAGCTGTCTGTATGTGTGCATGATGGGTAGGTATGTACAGTATTGTGTATGGTTAGATGTATTAAATAAAGTCATGCAGTGCAACCGTGTACTGTAAGTCATTCAGTGATGGCCTTTTTTGCTCTGCCAGTACTACTGTAATTGCACAAGGTAAGGTAGGATTACCATGCATGATTAGAATAAAATCACTCATCATCATGGTAGTGTCCACGTTAATGTGGAAGTTTTTGTTCAGAAACATATTCTATTATTACCATTAATTTCTGTCGGGCACAAAATAATCTGAAATGKAACCAAAACAAAAACAGGAAATGCATCCAWGTTTGTGGAGTCATAAGCTTGATGTAGTCATTGTGTGCTAGTATTATGGGACCAAATACTAAACCACTGTAATACACATAAGTTAATTTGTCCAAATACTWTAGTTCCCTGAAATGGSTGGACTATGTACAAAAAGGGCTGTAATTTCWAAACGTTTCACCTGATATGGATAACCTCATAGTCATTGTATCATTTCAGCCCAATTTTTTTTTTAAACGTGTCACTGTCCAAATACTTTTGGACCTCACTGTATATGCTAACGAAGCCTACCAGACAAAATAGTGCATGCTTTAAGAGCGATTGAATTAATATTTTTTAATTCATAACAGGAAACGCCAGTACAAAAATAACTGAGCTTACAATGAAACTCTCCCATGAGAACCACACATGTATATTTATCTACCTATTCAGACCCCTCTTTATGGAAGTGGATTCGTAAATCYCGTTGAGCTAACGCATTGACCTTGCTAATGTTGAAGGTGAAGGGGAGAGTAGGCACACATGTTCATTTAATCAGCTTTAAACACTCTAATCAAAGGACAACCTGAGAGGAATAAGCATTCCAATCAAGCCTAATGCCATTATTGCGACAGAAGAAAGAGACCCATTTAAGTATCCATGTAACACACAATATCAGTAAGGACCCACAGTTTCTTCAAATTCTTTTGAGCCCTTTAAAAACGTAGTGAATTCTGTGTAGTAATCGCAGAATATATTTCGGAGAAAATGATTGACTACATACTTAATTGGCGGTCTATAACCGTCARTGTGTCTTTATTGATTTGCTTCTCATGTAGCCTACCATGCTAGGATGTTTTCAATGTAAGACTGTTACGTTGTTATGCATTTTGGAAGAAAATGCACTTTAATTTTAAAAAAATTATCTTGGGATGAATTTTAAAGTAGATTAGTACAGAAAAGGCTCAGGTGGACAGTGGTTCACCTCAGAACACTTTTCTTTTTAACCTATTAGTATACCATATGCTTTGGTAACCGTACACAGCTGCTCAAATATCTCTTGATCCATACATGTTTACTGTCACCATAGCAACATGATATTCAGAACGCTTCCTTCTGTTCTTACCAGGACAATATGGAATGTATTGTATTGGGACGTAAAGTACTTCCAGAGAGCAGCCTTGGGACTTTCCCTGATCCATGGGCTCATGGGATACCCTGGGGATCATCGAGAAGGGAACATGGGGTTTGGGGGGTCGGGAGGGTGATCTTATGTGACTCTTCTATGCTGGGATGTGATTGGTTGTCCTTTCTGCAGCGTTTGGTGTGTCCCACTGTGGGGGGAAGATAACAATGGACTTGGTAATCTCCACAGCACCTGGCAACACTGGTGGCTGTCTCTCTCCCTCTGTCTTTGTGCCTCTCCATTTCCTCTTTTCTCTCTGTCAACCCGGCCCCTTTTCTTCCTCTTACTGTCTTCTCCCTCTTTACTTTACCTTTGTATTTTTATTGGTTGATTGTGTTCCTCCCATCACTCTTTCTCCTTACTCCCCTCTCTCTTCACGCCCCCTCTCTCTCAGATCCTCTCCCTCCCCTTTCTTTRTCTCTTCTCTTTTTCGCCTGTGTCTCGTCAAGCCTGAGATGCTGGCTCTCTAAGTGAAGTTAAATGTCCTGTAAACGGGCAGTGAGCTCTGTGATTGTGACAGTGGTCATGGGCAGCCCATGACCCGACTGATTCGATCACCATGAACCTTGAGGGGCTGGAGATGATTGCCGTTCTGGTGGTGGTGATTCTCTTTGTCAAGGTTATGGAGCAGTTTGGACTTTTAGAGACGGGTTACGACGGTAAGATATAAGCTAGGCTGTCTTTGAGTTTCGTCAGAGCWTATGAAGAAGTTTAGAGGACTTTTCTGAACGACAAGTTGTCAGTTCCTCCGAGCTTGAATCTAACTTCAAATGCAGTGTATTCCATATTATACAGTTTACTTAATTGTTGGTTTGTGGCTCTTTATGGATGTCTTGGTTGAAGTTGAATGTAGACTATAATTGTGTACATGTACTTTRATTAGGGCTGGGAATTGCCAGGGACCTCACAATACGATATCATTACCATACTTCGGTGCCGATATGATTTTTTCCCCCATTCAATATGTATTGCGATTCTATAATGTTAACCAAGTTTTTTTTTACCGATACTCAGTCATAGAATCTATAGAATATTGTACAAAATAATATTTCAATACTCTATCAATTCCCCCCATTCCTAACTTTCATGCATCTTCAGAAACAATCAACAGGTTATACATTCGTCCTCTGTTGCAAATGCCTTTGGTCTTGACTGTGCTATCTTATCTCTTGCATTCTGTACTTCAACAATTGGTTCAACATTTATAATAAGTCATGTATCATTCAGGGGTAGAAATATGGTTATTTGTCTTAAATTGCTTTRGTTTCAGACATGAACATGTTGTCATTGAGCGCCCTCATGTAAGGTGCATGTTAGTGATGCTGTCTTGAGGAAAAGATTGATTGCGATTTAAATTATTATTTATTATTATTTTATTTTTTTAGGGGATGGATCAGCTTTAATATTGCAAATAGATTGTGGCTTCTGTCAATGTAATTGTCTGCATCATTTCCATATCCACTCAAGGACATATATATATCCACTCAAGGACATTCAGAGACTTGTTCCGAAGCCACTTCTGCGTTGTCTTGGCTGAGTGCTTAGGGTCGTTGTACTATTGGAAGGTGAACCTTCGCCCCAGTCTGAGGTCCTGAGCGCTCTGGAGCAGGTTTTCATCAAGGATCTCTCTGTACTTTCTTCCGTTCATCTTTCCCTTGATCCTGACTAGTCTCCCAGTCCCTGCTGCTGAAAAACTTCCCCACAGCATGATGCTGCCACCACCATCCTTCACCGTAGGGATGGTGCCAGGTTTCCACTAAACGTGACGCTTGGCACTCAGGTCAAAGGGTTCAGTCTTGGTTTCATCAGACCAGAGAATCTTGTTTCTCATCGTCAGAGTCCTTTAGGTGCCTTTTGGAAAACTCCAAGCGGGCTGTCACGTGCCTTTTACTGAGGAGTGGCTTCCGTCTGGCCACTCTACCATAAAGGCCTGATTGGTGGAGTGCTGCAGAAATGGTTGTCCTTCTGGAAGGTTCTCCCATCTCCACATAGGATCTCTAGAGCTCTGCGAGACCATTGGGTTCTTGGTCACCTCCCTGCTCAGTTTGGCCGGGCAGCCAGCTCTAAGAAGAGTCTTGGTGGTTCCAAACTTCTTCCATTTAAGAAGGATGGAGGCAACTGTGTTCTTGGGAACCTTCAATGCTGCAGAAACATTTTGGTACCCTTCTCRAGATCTGTGCTGCGACACAATCCAGTGTCYTGTCTCTGACTGAMTCAATTATTATGACATGATATTTTATCAAATCGATTACCTAACGTTTGATTGATTACGTGATTGAATTAAACCATCCAACAATTAACTCGTTAATAACCTGTGGCACCATGGAAGAGTGTTTATAGAGCTGCTGTCTTCTGAATAAAATCTATATCAATAGCAGTCAATTATTAATTGTCACCTTATTCAGTCTCATCTGAAAGTCGTAGAATTCTTGYTTATCTTCACGAACCCTGTCTAACAAGTTTGAATCAGCAATACAAAAATTGGCTRAATTATTTATTTACTAAATACCTAAATAATCACACAGAATTACATATACACAGGATGGATCATACATCGATTACTATTCATGTCATAAAATAAAAAGTCCCTAGCGTACGAAACCGATATGACGGTTGGTTACACAAAGAAAGGGGGTTGGGTTTGAATCAAAGAGCAGGAAGACTGAGGGGCAAAGGGGATTGGATCTCTATCGGACCTTGAGYAGCTATGCTACCGTAAATATAGAATCTCATGCATTCTACTAACCCCCCATTCAGAAAAGGAAAATGCAAGATATACACTGCTCAAAAAAATTAAGGGAACACTTAAACAACACAATGTAACTCCAAGTCAATCACACTTCTGTGGACATCAACTGGTCGACATTAGGAGCAACACTGATTGACAATAAATTTCACATGCTGTTGTGCAATGGAATAGACAACAGGTGGAAAATTATAGGCAATTAGCAAGACACCCCCAATAAAGGAGTGGTTCTGCAGGTGGTGACACAGACCACTTCTCAGTTTCCTATGCTTCCTGGCTGATGTTTTGGTCACTTTTGAATGCTGACGGTGCTTTCACTCTAGTGGTAGCATGAGACGGAGTCTACAACCCACACAAGTGGCTCAGGTAGTGCAGCTCATCCAGGATGGCACATCAATGCGAGCTGTGGCAAAGAAGGTTTGCTCTGTCTGTCAGCGTAGTGTCCAGAGCATGGAGGCATTACCAGGAGACAGGCCAGTACATCAGGAGACGTGGAGGAGGCCGTAGGAGGCAACAACCCAGCAAGCAGGACCGCTACCTCCGCCTTTGTGCAAGGAGGAGCACGTGCCAGAGCCCTGCAAAATGACCTCCAGCAGGCCACAATGTGCATGTGTCTGCTCAAACGGTCAGAAACAGACTCCATGAGGGTGGTATGAGGGCCCGACGTCCACAGGTGGGGGTTGTGCTTACAGCCCAACACCGTGCAGGACGTTTGGCATTTGCACGAGAACACCAAGATTGGCAAATTCGCACTGGGGCCCTGTGCTCTTCACAGATAAAGGCAGGTTCACACTGAACACATGAGCACATGTGACAGACGTGACAGAGTCCTGGAGACGCCGTGGAGAACGTCCTGCTGCCTGCAACATCCTCAGCATGACGGTTTGGCGGTGGGTCAGTCATGGTGTGGGGTGACATTTCTTTGGGGGGGCCGCACAGCTCTCATGTGCTCGCAGAGGTAGCCTGACTGCCATTAGGTCCGAGATGAGATCCTCAGACCCTTGTGAGACCAAATGCTGGTGCGGTTGGCCCTGGGTTCCTCCTAATGCAGAGACAATGCTAGACCTCATGTGGCTGGCGTGTGTCAGCAGTTCTGCAAGAGGAAGGCATTGATGCTATGGACTGGCCGCCCGTTCCCAACCTGAATCCATTGAGCACATCTGGAACATTATGTCTCGCTCCATCCACCAATCCACGGTTGCACCCACAGACTGTCCAGGAGTTGGCGGATGCTTTAGTCCAGGTTGGGAGGAGATCCCTCAGGAGACATCCGCCACTTCATCAGGAGCATGCCCAGGCGTTGTAGGGAGGTCATCAGGCAAGTGGAGGCCACACACACTACTGAGCCTCATTTTGACTTGTTTTAAGGACATTACATCACAAAGTTGGATCAGCCTGTAGTGTGGTTTCCACTTTAATTTTGAGTGTGACTCAAATCCAGACCTCCATGGGTTGATAAATTTGATTTCCATTGATAATTTTTGTGTGATTTTGTTGTCAGCACATTCAACTATTGTAAAGAAAAAGTATTTATAAGAATATTTCATTCATTCAGATCTAGGATGTGTTATTTTAGTGTTCCCTTTATTTTTTTGAGCAGTGTATATTTACACTGAGCTGCGCTTCGATAGATAAGTCAAAGATGGAAGACTGGTTGCCCAGCAGAGATCCCATTGTCCTTTGAAGAATATTTATTGTCATAGTGTTGTAGGGTGGATACGTTGTACCCTGTCATTCTCATTAGGAGATTGAGTTCAAGTTTAAACTCCTTTAGCTTTAGTCGAAAAGTCATGGCGGCTCAAAAGGCGACATTACTGGTGTCATTTTTAACCCGGACTCGAGCATTAGCGACGGTAAAGCCTCCAAGAAGCAGCTAGCTTCAGAAAAAGCTTGCGCCATTAGCCAGGAGCCTCGCACTCTGTCGAAGCCATCCTTTCTGAGTTGAGATCCCAACGTACAGAACTCAACATTAAATTAGATGCCATTACTCTCAGTCAGTGCGATAGGTGACAATCCTGGAAAATGCTTTGCCTGACATCTACAACAAGATACCATAAAGCGCGGCGCCTGGACGAGGTAGAGTGCGAATTTATCCATGGAAAACTTATTGACAGACGCCATGGAAACAATAGCATATGCTAAAAAGAAAATAACAGCATCTGGAAGAGAAAACAGAGGACCTGGAAACAGGGGGCAAAGGAATAATTGTGTTCTATTAATCTGGGCGAAAAAGAAGAGGGAACATGCATGATCCGCTACTTGCAAGACAAACTTCCCGAGTGGCTTCACCTGTCCACCGACAAGCCCATAGAACTCGGAGAGAGTCACGCGCACTGCGGCATCACCGAGCACCAACACCAGCGCCCAATCACCAGACGTTTCTTGAGATTCACCGACAAGGAACGAGTCCTACAGGCGGCGAAAACCAACACCATTACAGTGGGAAACGCCAAACTCACCTTACACCAGGACCTGTCAGCTGGAATACGCCGAAAGCGCCGAGAGTTTGACGAGGTGAAAGAATCTCCATTGACGGAGGCATCTTTAGGGGATTCAAATACCCAAACGAGCTCAGAATTCTTCACCAAGGAGCCCTGCGACACTTCAAAACTCCCGAAGAGGCAAAACGTTTTTGAAAGACAACCCGGGGTCAGGAGAAATGGACCAATGATTAATGCGTTACTGTTTTACTAAAGGAGGTAAGACACATATAGCCGATATCCAAAAGACCCCCGCCCTGCTAAATGTCATTATAGTGTCTTAATCTATATTTATGTTCCCTTAGCTGAAGAGGATAGGCTATATAGCATACACTAGACCTACTAACGTTTCAGCCTACTTTTATTTACCTTTTTTTTGTTGCTATTATTATTCGTGGTTCCCTATGTCCCTTGGGGGAGGTATATTAGGCTGGGCTATTGATTTTAATTTTCTCCCTCTTTTAATGTGGTCTGGACGGGGGCTACGTTGTCATTTACTCAATGCGGGGCGGAGGGGAAGAGGATGAGGCATTTCTTTGGTGGGAGGGGAGACGTTGTGCGTTGCTAACTGTTCCCTTTTTTTTTTGGACAACAGAAGTTTGTGACTGAGCGGGGGGGTAATAGATCCAAAGGGATATGTCGAGTTGTTTTGGGAACTCGGCTGGGGTGTTCAGAGATTGTTATTTTGTTAGTACACCTCGTAACCTGTAACTACTATCACCTTTCACCAGAGATGAATTGCACTAAAGTTCGATTACTGTTTCGATACGTTGGACTAGTACCTTAAATCTTTGACATGGAAACTGCATGGTCAGGTCATGCAAAATAACAGCGAAAAGTAATGAACTATGTGCTCTAAAAAAAGATGAAAAGCAGACCTTTGCGACTATTACAAGAGACACAGCGCTCTGTAATTGGTGCTGAACAATGAGGCTAACTCCTCAGAGGCTTGGAAATGGGACAGGTTATCTGTTCAAATCAAACAAGTAGAGGTACAGCCATAACTTATATCACATAAGAATTGTCCATTCAATAATTTGAACAACAAAGCATATCTGATCGGAAGGGAAGATTATATTATTGATAAACTGAGAGGTCACTGTTAATGGACAAACAATTTTACTAATTAAACATATACAGCCTAACTACGATTACTCCTGCTTCATGTCAAAAATGAATAAAGAGCCCTGTTCAATGAGGCTGTGTGATTTTCTCTTGGCACGCTGGGTGGTGGAGATTATTAATTGTAGCACTTAACCAAACCTACCAAATATCTTCAAGTCACCACACAAATCACCAGATCTGAAAGATGTTTAGAACCTTTTCTAAGAGAATGGGACTGATAGATAGTTGGAGAAGAGAACTAAATAGCACTTCAATCTAAATGGAAAATATAAATACTACTCTAATAGTCCAAGAACACCTACTGCCCGTTACATTACTTATTTCTTCCCAAGCAAAGTTTGTAAATTACAGCCACAGTGCTAACAATCGGAACCCACTAAGCTTTTCGATGCCACGCCTTATGTCCAATATCGCTTTGGACCTCTGCAAAAAATCCGAGGTCAACAAGAGCTGGAGAAGTTCAACAAACTCCATGATTATCAAACGAAGCGTTCCAATAATGGTAAGTACATGGATAGACATACACAAAAGACAACAAAGATTCTCCTGTTTCTATCCAGGCCAAAATGTGGGACGCTGCTAAAGCCACAACTGAGGATCATCTAATTTGCATAATGCTTCCCTATATAAAAAGCAATGGAAAGCACAACAGGCTAGATCGTCGAGAGGAGCAATGAATGCACTGTAGAAAAGTACATAAAACGAATCCCCATGACAGCACCCCTGGGTCACTTGAAAGCGCAAGCCAACTGAATTTGGATATACTCGGCATATAAAAAGTTAAAAATAACGTTTTCTTTACTAACAGAATAAAGCATAGAGAATATATGACAATAGACTTCAGGTAAGATATGCTTGCTTACCAATTAAAAAAGAGCAGTCAGAGGGTACAATCAATGGTTCCGAACCAGAAGGGATGAGGTCACATGAACCCCAAAATTCATTATTACTTTTCACTGATTTTTACTGCAAACTAATATACCTCTTGAAGAAAACACCGGAGGCAGAACTCCACCTTCTAAGGAAATCCGCTCTTAACTATCAGAGACCGACCAAGAAGATCTCAACTCCCCCTTCACTCCTGAGGAGATCCTGGAGGCAATTACCTCCATGCCACCTAATAAGTCCCCAGGCCCAGATGGATTCCCCAGAGAGTTCTACAAAACTTTTTGGCCCCAGCTTAGCCCTATTTTCATGCCAGTGCTGGAMGATTTTTGCAAAAACTGAGTTCTCCCAGAGTCAATGCACACAGCTCGCATTACAGTGTTGCTCAAAAAAGACAAGGACCCTCTATCCTGCTCGTCCTGCTCGTCCATAAGCTTGTTGGATTTCGACTACAAAAMAATTACCAAATTGCTCYCCAAAAGACTAAACACTCTTCTTCCCAAAATAATAAAAGCGGACCAAACTGGATTTATTAGAGACAGATACTCTTCTGATAACATTCGCCGTCTTTTTGATATTATTGATCAAGTAAACGCACAGAAGACCCCTGTCCTGCTGGCTTCATTGGATGCTGAGAAGGAGTTCGACAGGATGGAGTGGAGCTTTCTGTTCTCAGTCTTAGAAAAGTTCAATATGGGCCCAAACTTTATTAAATGGATCAAATCACTATACTCTCATCCAAATGCCATGGTGACTACTAACGGACTGAACTCTGACAGATTCCCCTTGGGACGGGGCACAAGACAAGGGTGCTCGCTGTCCCCCCTGCTCTACTTGTTGGGGYCGGAGCCTCTGGCAGAGTTGATGAGGAGCAATCCAAGTATTATGGGTTATGCAGGCGGCCTGCAGCACAAGATTTCGCTTTACGCGGATGATGTCTTGCTCTACATATCCAACCCTGAGAAATCCCTTCCTCCCATTTTAGACACAATTGCTCAGTATGGCAAGTTTTCAGGTTATAAGATCAATTTTAACAAATCCACTGTCTGCCCTCTCAATATTACACTCACCAGCTCTATGAAGACACTATGTCAATTCCAATGGAAGACACAGGGGTTTCAATACCTTGGGATCWTCATAACACCAGATCTGAATAGCCTTTTCAAGGAAAATTATCTTCCACTCCTGGATCAAATCAAGAAC
>NC_036840.1:29045133-29248567 GCF_002910315.2 Salvelinus sp. IW2-2015 | reverse complement strand
ATATACTGTATATGTATATATACATATATTATTATATATATTTTTTAATTATTATTTATTTTTGATATATTATTATATTTAATTTTTTTTACATTTTAAAGTCTGTCACATCTGTGAATGTGGAATGTGTTTTGTTGGTTGATTGAAAAACAAGAAAACGTAATAAAACTTTAAATTATTAAATGCCCTTTTAAACGTATGGACACCAGTCCTCAAGTCGTCGGGAACTCAAGTTTGACTTCCATCAACGGGCTTTTGTATTGGGGGAGAGAAGGGCGTGTTTCATAGTTCTCAATCAATATCTTGGCGTGGCCAGTGAGTGAGCATAGTTTACTTATAGAAATAATTCTCTCATTTAGAGGCTACAATTACATTTCATCTTTTCGCTAATTGTTTCATATTTAAACATTTAAATTGCACAACAATTCCAGGTGAATCTGATGACTAGAATGTGTAGACTTTCCAAGATACAATTTATGTCGTCCTACCATCAGATATAATGTCCCAGACACCAACTGATCTGATGACACAAGCCTAAGATCACCATGCGCAATGCCAAGCATCGGCTGGAGTGGTGTAAAGCTCACCGCCATTGGACTATGGAGCAGTGGAAACAAGTTCTCTGGAATGATGAATCACGCTACCTGCCCAAATGCATATTGCCAACTGTAAAGTTTGGTGGAGGAGGAATAATGATCTGGGGCTGTTTTTCATGGTTCTGGCTAGGCCCCTTAGTTCCAGTGAAGGGAAATATTAACGCTACAGCATACAATGACATTCCAGACGATTCTGTGGGGAAGGCCCTTTCCTGTTTCAGCATGACAATGCCCCCGTGCACAAAGCGAGGTCCATACAGAAAGTGTTTGTTGAGATCGGTGTGGAAGAACTTGACTGGCCTGCATAGAGCCCTGACATCAACACCATCGAACACCTTTGGGATGAATTGGAACGCCGATTGCGAGCCAGGCCTAATCGCCCAACCTCACAAATGCTCTTCTGGTTGAATGGGAGCAAATCCCCACAGAAATGTTCCAACATCTAGTAGAAAGCCTTCCCAGAAGAGTGGAGGCTTTTATAGCAGCAAAGGGGGGACCAACTACATATTAATGCCCATGATTTTGGAATAAGATGTTCGACAGGCAGGTGTCCACTTACTTTAGTTAATGTAGTGTACTTTGCTTTCTCTTTTGAAAATATAATTTGGTGAATCATCTGTGACTCCGTCACTTGTAAGTTTCAGTGAATTATTTTTGGTAGCATTTCTATGTTGAAGATTAAAAATATAATATGATGCATTTTTCCTCATATTCCGTCCAGTTTGCTTTATTTTTTATAATATATTACACTTGATCTTTCTTGAATAAATCCCTCCAGTTCTTTTAGTTTTTCCTCTAACTTATTCTGTGCCTCTATGGTACAGTTTTTATTGCTATCTATCTGTATTGTTAGTCCCTCTATTTTCTTTGTTAATATGAAGTCTTGAACTAAATTGCTTTTGATTTAAAGAGGTGTATTGAATTGCATGACCTCTAAAGGCACATTTAAAAGTGTCCCATACAATATGGGGATCTTCTGTACCTATGTTGTATAGGAAAAAGTCAGTTACAAATGATTCTGTCCTGGTTAAAAACAAGTTGTCATCCAATAGGCTTTGATAAAATGTCCAATATCCTCACTCGGGTGGAAATTCTGTAAGAGTAATGTATATGCCAATTATTTTGTCCGACCACATTCTGTCCCCTATCAACACTTTTTAAACTTTTGGTGCCAGTGAGAATGACATACGAAAGTAGTCAAGACGACTAGCTTGTCAGGATATTTAAGCCTCCATATATCCACTATTTCCAATATATTCATGATGTCCTTAAGTGCATGAGGGTGATAGTTTGTAATGTGAGTTCCTTTACAAGCCATTGAGGTATTTAAAACCATATTATAATCTGCCACCATAATAATAGAATCTTGTATTGCTTGTAGGCATGATAAATTATTATATACATTTTCAAAGAAGCATGGATCATCATTATTTGGACCCTACAGATCAGTGGTTCCCAACCTTTTTTGGTTACTGTACCACCAAATATATTTTGCTCTGCCTGGAGTATCCCTGAAGTACACCTTAATGTACATTTTACCAGTAAGCCTATTGTCCCATGAGTCTTCTCAAGTACCCCCTGTGTATAGACCAAGTACCCCCAGGGGTCCTAGTAGCCCTGGTTGGGAAACACTGGTCTAGATTAATGAGCCAAATCTGTTTATGGTCCAATAACATATTTAAAAGAATCCATCTACCTTGCAGATCTGTTTGGACAATTTGTACATTCGTATAGAAATGATTGTTAATTAATATCAACGCCTCTGAGTTTCTTTGCCCATGGGAGAAGTATATTTTGCCCCCCCCTCCAGTCATTTTTCCACACAACTTAATCTAAAATTGTTGAATGAGTTTCCTGTAAACGATATATATTATAGTCTTTCTCTTTTAGCCAGGTAAATACTGATTGTTTTTTCTTAGTATCTGCTAAGCCGTTACAATTATAACTGGCTATACTTATTTCACAATTTTTACAATAATCAGATACAAGTTTCAATTCTATTTATCCGAATATATGTTTATAATCTTAACATTAAAAAGTACCATAATGATTGCGTGTTCTTATAGCTGTACCATGATATTTTTTACTGCTACTGAGTAAACCTCCAATTGTTCTCCACTATTCCACCCGCTAAAACTGCCCCCCACCCCAAGTTTGTTTGTCGTCCTAGTGACTGGCAGACCACCCCGTCCACCTGGATCCTAGGGCCTGTGAGAGTTTGGGACCCATCCTTTTAAAAAGAGCACACAGTACCACAGTGCCAGTACCCCCTGCATATAGCCTCGCTACTGTTGTTTTATTGTTGCTCCTTCATTTATAATTTTTTTTTAACTATTGTTTATTTTTGTCAATACTTTAAGACTTTTTTTTTTCTTAACTGCATTGTTGGTTAAGGGTTTGTTAGTAAGTTTTGTAAGTTTGTAAGTACGGTCTATACCTTTTGTTTTCAGCGAATGTGCCAAATACGATTTGATTTGATCTACAGAACAGAAGCAGATTAACAGNTTTGTAAGTTTGTAAGTACGGTCTATACCTTTTGTTTTCAGCGAATGTGCCAAATACGATTTGATTTGATCTACAGAACAGAAGCAGATTAACAGCCAAAAGCATTTCCAACGCCCTCACTTTGATTGTATTGTATAATGTTATTTAATATATATTATCACATTTTGCATATCTTAATTTATTTRCACAATTTACGAATAATATGCGTAATAATGTCGGCACTTCATACAAAGGATTGTTACCTATAAATAGGACTGCCATTACAATTGTTTGGGGCGGGGGGCAAGCAATTATTATTTTGGGAAACAATTTTTGTGATTCATCCTATATTCATCCCATCTAACTTCATTACCCCTTAGCAACAGATGTGGGATACATACACACACTCTCCCTACCCTTCCCCCACAAACAACCTCAAGCTCAGGTGTTCAACAGTTGTTCCATCCCCGAGCACAACCCAAGAGTAGACTTGATGTGCGAATGCATATACAGTTGTATCTGTTTAAGAAGGCATGCAAAATGGAGCTTAATAATCAATGTCCTAGCTCATGGAGCTCAGATACACCCCTTTCCCCTGAAACACACACACACGCTGGTCCCCCGTTGTGACCATTTTCCCAAGCATCTCTGAGCAGTCAGACTTTTCGATTATTTTGTGCCGCCAGGGCCACAATAATTTGCCCCCTCTCTGATTGTTCAAGTGTGACCCCTTCCCCATGGTTTAGCACTGCCACTACCTGCTTGGGGGTCCACCGGAATTCCCAGCATCTAGGTACAAGGTCGTCAATTTTCTCATTAGTAGCTTTGAGAAATTCCTTGTATATTATGCTCAACCATCTGGGGGCTTTGGTTTTGTTGGACCAACCCTGCCAGGCTCTTGAAGGGGCAGTGCTACTTAGCTTTCTGTCTTGGCTGCGTATAGGCTGCTTGCAGTAGGCCTATGAAACAGATATGGATTTCTCCTTACTGTGTGGGTCGCTCAGGTGGGTGTCTAGGGTAAAGGGTTTGGGACCGTTCCATCAGGATTGGACAATAAATAAATAGACTATTTGTAATTTTAAAATGTATATCCCATATCTGCACAAAATTGAAAACACTGTCACAACTCCTGCTTGCAGACACATGGGCTCTGGCATTTGTAACCAACTCACCACACTTTTCTCATCACACATATACACCCGCACATACCCACATACTGTGCCTTCTATGTCCACTGTATGCTGTGTTTTTATCTCTACCGTGTTGATTCCTACCTAATTTTGGGCTTTTGAGTACTTTTGTTTTCCAGTTCCTTATATTTGAAGATGCATTATTTAAATAATTGTCTGTTTTGAAATTAATTTGATTGGATGTGAAAAGTAACGTCTATCTGTGGGTAGACTTGCCAAATTACTCAAATGGGAGGCAGACGGCTCCAGACCAAAKATAATATAATTGTGCTTGGAAATCTACTTTCCTCAAGAATATGGGATTTTCACAAAATCGCAAATATCATGCCATTGATATGCTGTTATAACATTTGCTTGTCTCTAGTCACGTTGAATACTAAAAAGGTGAAAACATAGTTAAGGTTTTCGGAATTGTGTTTACCATGTCGTGTTTAAGCACAGATTCTATGCTGCCTCGTGGAGAACAATGCTTGAACCTGGGCCCATTGCAGATTRAAACAGGCGGCCATGTTTGTTTTGTTTGTGTGTGTGAATCTAGTATTCAGGATCTGGGGCCTGCTGGCATCACCCCCATCTGTTTATTTGCATGCTCTAACAATCTGTCCAGACTGCAAAGCTGTTCGCCGTGCAGCACAGAGCCTCATTATTGAATAGCGAGGAAAAGACTTAAGCCAAGGCAAAAAGGCCATTGATTGTATAAAAAACGAGCAGCAAGCTYTATAGACCCAAAATAAATGTTGGTTCAAAAACAAATGCCAGTTTCTTTTGGTTCTAAAAAAACCACAATCTATATTTTCGGTTGAAATGTCTGCGACGTGTTGCCTCCTTGTGTTTCCTGAACAGGCGCCCGTCTCCAAACAACCATTCCAATGTGTCGACTATCACAGCCCTCCTTACATATGGGACGGGAAAGTCTTGCTGAAGCCACTTTCTCCTCCTCTGGAGGAAAGCTGTGATTCACTTATAGATTGACGAATTTGGTCAAGCAGCAGACAACAGCACTATTGCTCAAGTGGGCAGAGCACTAGCAAATTGTGCAAGGCCATTCCTGTTTCTTTAAAATTGAAGGGTATAAGTACTCCCCAATAAACTGAATCCATGCTAGCGGTAAGTCTCCTCCTGGAGAAGTGTTTTTAGCCAAAAGTTACTGATGCGCTATGAGCTTCTAAATAACATTGCTGAAGTTAAGGTCATGTTGACATGACATCTACATTTGAAGAGCAGTATAGCACATTTGAGATATGAAWATAGAGACTGACAAAATGCCTGAGCTAGGATATAGCCTTTTGTTCACCCTTCCTGATTGTAAAGAGAACATAATGCTCTCTTTTGGGAATTTGTCTCAGATGGCAATGACTTAACATCAAATTCCCAACTCTACTTTACTGATTTACAATACAATGAAAACATGGATGGATGGGGTGTTCTTTTACAAGCAAAAGGCACAATTAAAATGCTTTTAAAGAATGAGCATGGCTTAAACATTGTAATGAATTCAAATTTGTGTATAAATGTAGCTAATTGCAATACTCTATCTATAAATGTAGCTAGTAGTCCAGGGCATTGCTCAACTAGAAGGATGGATATATATTTCTCGATAATGGCTTAAAAGCATATTAGTGTTAGGAAAACCTTTAGGTCGACTCAAGCAATTTTGACCTTGCACATGTGCACTGATGACTTTGTGGAGATTYCTTCCTTAAGTTGCAAGGATCTAGCTACAGTGCCTTGCAAAAGTATTCATCCCCCTTGGCATTTTTTTCTATTTTGTTGCATTACAACCTGTAATTTCAAATGGATTTTTATTTGGATTTCATGCAATGGACATACACAAAATAGTCCAAATTGGTGAAGTGAAATGAAAAAAAAAACTTGTTTAAAAAATAAATAAAAAAACAGAAAAGTGGTGCYTGCATATGTATTCACCCCCTTTGCTATGAAACCCCTAAATAAGTCAGAAGTCACATAATCGGTTAAATAAAGTCCACCTGTGTGRAATCTAAGTGTCACATGATCTCAGTATATATATACCTGTTCTGAAAAGCCCCAGAGTCTGCAACACCGTTAAGCAAGGGGCACCACCAAGCAAGCGGCACCATGAAGACCAAGGAGCTCTCCAAACAGGTCAGGGACAAAGTTGTGGAGAAGTACAGATCAGGGTTGGGTTATAAAAACATATCAGAYACTTTGAACATCCCACGGAGCACCATTAAATCCATTATAAAAAATGGAAAGAATATGGCACTACAACAAACCTGCCAAGAGAGGGCCGCCCTCCAAAACTCACAGACTAGACAAGMAGGGCTTTAATCAGAGAGGCACCAGAGAKCAAAGATAACCCTGAAGGAGCTGCAAAGCTCCACAGCAGAGATTGGAGTATCTGTCCATAGGACCACTTTAAGCCGTACACTCCACAGAGCTGGGRTTTACAGAAGWGTGGCSAGAAAAAAGCCATTGCTTAAAGAAATATATAAGCAAACACGTTTGGTTTTTGCCAAAAGGCATGTGGGAGACTCCCCAAACATATGGAAGAAGGTACTCTGGTCATATGAGACTAAAATTGAGCTTTTTGGCCATCAAGGAAAATGCCATGTCTGGTGCAAACCCAACACCTCTCATCACCCCGAGAACACCATCCGCACAGTGAAGCATGGGGGTGGCAGCATCATGCTGTGGGGATGTTTGCCATCGGCAGGGACTGGGAAACTGGTCAGAATTGAAGWAGTGATGGATGGTGCTAAATACAGGGAAATCCTTGAGGGAAACCTGTTTCAGTCTTCCAGAGATTTYAGACTGGGATGGAGGTTCACCTTCCAGCAGGACAATGACCCTAAGKATACTGCTAAAGCAACACTCAAGTGGTTTAAGGGGAAACGTTTAAATGTCTTGGAATGGCCTAGTCAAAGCCCAGACCTCAATCCAATTGAGAATCTGTGGTATGACTTAAAGATTGCTGTACACCAGCGGAACCCTTCCAACTTGAAGGAGCTGGAGCAGTTTTGCCTTGAAGAATGGGCAAAAATCCCAATGGCTAGATGTGCCAAGCTTATGGAGACARACCCCAAGAMACTTGCAGCTATAATTGCTGCAAAAGGTGGCTCTACAAAGTATTGACTTTGGAGGGGTTAAAAGTWATGCACGCTTAAGTTTTCAGTTTTTTGTCTTATTTCTTGTTTGTTTCACAAGAAAAAATATTTAGRATCTTCAAAGTGGTAGGCATGTTGTGTAAATCAAATGATACAAACCACCCAAAAATACATTTTAATTCCCTGGTTGTAAGGCAACAAAATAGGYAAAATGCCAAGGGGGGTGAATACTTTCGCAAGCCACTGTAGGTGGATTTGATTGATGTGTCTTTCAATTGCACATACTGAGGCCTTAAAGGATATACYCGCATGACTGTAAATTGCTTTTGATAAAAGCGTTTGCTAAATGGCATATATAAGGATCTGAGTCTGAGACACTTTATCTATTATCGTTCCATTTTACTATGTAGTCTTAATTTATGCACTTCAGCAGTCAAGACATGCAAGCTCAGATAGTCTGGGATGTGATGTAGTCCATAGACTACATCCACATGTAGTCCACATGTCCCTCAGCATGTAGGCTATTTTTTCTTCTTAGCTCTGTGATATTGGAGCTGACACCCAACAGCAAGGCCTTTGCACGKGCTTCAACTAGAGGTCTTCACGGGTCCTGGTGGACCAGATATACCTGAGACCCGACCTGTTAGGGTACGGGTCGGGTCTACGTAGAGTTGTCCTCGCGTCCTATCGTGTTTCGGGTCTGATTGTCCTCTGGTCTGTTCGGGTTGGGGTCTAACTTTTTGGACCCATGAAGACCTCTAGCTTCAGCCCAGTGGTCCACAAGCAGCATGGGAAAGGCAGTAGAGATGAAAGATCGACCTTGACGAAGGGGTTTCATTCACTGACTAATCAATGGAGAGATGATCAAGGAAACGCACTGTAGATGCAATTGTATTGTTACACAGCTCAGTTTAAAAATGGGAGGACGAGACATTGATCCCAACAGTCCGTTTGGTCAAACGGTGTGAAACCAGGCAAGTGTAACAATCGGCCATTGGATTTTTGTTCGTCCAGTGAGCTTTCAAGGACGTGTAAACAAAACACCTGGGACAGGATATCGAGTTTGACACATTTACTATTTACATTATGCCTCAGTGAAGCTTTAGATGCTTGATTTGTAGTCAATGTTGTCAGCCTCTGTCTTTCGAGCCTTGGGCAGCGCTCCTACTCATTAATGAATACACACCTGCACCGAAACAATTGTGTCTTATCATCAGCATACAAATGTAAACAGTGCTTTAGTAACTTACATTATATTCAGTCAGAGGCTTAAAAATAGGACATGCAGTACAATTACGATTATAATATTTCGACTTTTCCAGAAGGATTTCTGATAGTCCCTAACCTTTGTAACCAAATTATGAATATGTCTGTTTAATAAAACAAGCCCGACGGTGTGGTTCTGCCGACTGTGCTTCTCTCCCACTGCCTCACTGGGTTTAAAAATAGACGCCCGACACAGCCAGACGCAAACGGCTCATAAGAGTTTACCCGCGACAGTGACTGACAGCAGCGTGCCACCAGAGCCTGGCGATGTGACAGCTGATGAGACAAGCCCCCTGATATGGTAATCCAGAGATCACCCCCCCCCCCCGTGTGGCCCGTTGGAGTTCGTCCACACCGATCTCAACAAACCATTTCTGTATGGACCTCCCTTTGTGCACTGGGGCGTTGTCATGCTTAATCAAGAAAGGRCCTTCTCCAAACTGTTACCACAAAGTTAGAAGCACAGAATCATATAGAATGTTATTGTATGCTGTAGCGTTAAGATTTCCATTCACTGGAACTAAGGGGCCTAGCCTGAACCATGAAAAACAATCCCCAGACCATTATTCCTCCACCACCGAACTTTACAGTTGGAACTATGCATTTGGGCAGGTAGCGTTCTCCTGGCATCCGCCAAACCCAGATTCGTCCGTCAGACTGCCAGATGGTGAAGCGTGATTCATCATTCCAAAGAACGCCTTTCCACTGCTCTAGAGTCCAATGGCGGCGAGCTTCACACCACTCCAGCCAACGCCTGGCATTGRGCATGGTGATCTTAGGCTGCTCGGCCGTAGAAACCCATTTCATGACGCTCCCGACGAACAGTTATCGTGCTAACGTTGCTACCAGAGGTAGTTTGGACCTCGGTAGTGAGTGTTGCAACCGAGGACAGACGATTTTTACACGCTATGCGCTGAAGCGCATAGCGTGTAAAAAGCGGTCCCTTTCTGTGATCTTGTGTGGCCTATCACTTTGCTGTTGAGCCATTGTTGCTCCTAGACGTTTCCACTTCCCAATAACAGCACTTACAGTTGACCGGGGTAGCTCTAGCAGGACATACATTTGACGAACTGACTTGTTGGAAAGGTGGCATCCTATGACGTTGCCACGTTGAAAGTCACTGAGCTCTTCAGTAAGGCCATTCTACTGCCAGTGTTTGTCTATGGCGATTGCATGGCTGTGTGCTCGATTTTATACACCTGTCAGCAGCAGATGTGGCTGAAATAGGCTGAAATGTCCACATACTTTTATATAGTGTGATATAGTAGGGACAGAGGATATTATTGAGACTGTGTCTTGCATCAAAATAACATTACTAGTGCAAATGTTACAGCTCACTATTAGTTTGTGGAACTAACCATCTATCCTGAGCTCAACCAACTTGATTGTTACATTTATACTAATAATACATATAAAGAAACAATGTGAGGGGCGCAGTCATGTTAAGTTGTCACTTAATCAATTAGGCTAAAACCTACAATGGCATTCCAATTACAGACCACTTGCTTSGTCATAGCAACAAGTGACATTGTGTGCTGTACTGATTTTGTGACTGTGATGGTTGAAAGAGTTTTCACTTAGTTTTCACTCGGCAGTGATTCACTAATCACCATGGCAGCACCACTCACCGCCCTTTACTATCCTTTTACGATATTGTCATCATGGTAGCATGATGGCAAGCTAGTGTCATCATTTGAAGACATCGGTATAGTATTTGTTTTCTATCAAATACTTCAACCGTAAGATTTAGCTTGCCTGGACTGCCAGATTCCATTGCTTGTGTGTGTATCGTATTGTTTCTTAAGGGAAAKCCCATATGTATATAAAGACCAACCTCATCGACACTGCCAGGCCCAGTCAAACGTGATAACCTGGAGTGTTTTTACTAGGAAGCAAACTGAACGAAACTTTTATCCAACAGTAACTCGTTTCCMTTGCAAAAATATTTTAGTTGGAATAGATTTTGCTACGGTTTGCGCCATTGAATACACCTCCATGAAAAGCGAAAACATTCTTGTTGTGCAGAAAGGTGGGTTGATGCACAAAWCTGGATGCAAACCACAACTGCACATGGGCATAGGTAGTTATAAGATCTGCCTCAGGAGGGAGACATTTTCACCTTGTATGTGTGTTTCAATGTACCATTCGATAGAATTTTTTCAAGCTTTTGGATCAGCTTTAAAACAAATTACCGCGTTTTAATGAGTATTCAACTCATGGAACAGTTGTTTTTCAAAACTGACATTGGTTACCGAAAATGAAATAGATATAAGCATTACATTTTGCTTATGATTTAGCCTAGTTTCAGCGTATTTGTCCGTTTTATTCAWATTAAAGTTCTCCCCTTCACCGGTTTGAAATGCTGAATGATTTAACTGGGTATAGCTGAATAGAGACCAAAGACGGATGTTATACAAACTCTACAATTTATTATAATTTTTGTAATGTCTTGGAATATCAGACGTGGAGTGGCAGGCGTATTGCCACTAAAGGGAGCGCTACATTGAATTATGCCTGACTAGGCAGTCTTTCCACAGACATTTAGTTATACAGGATCATTCATCACGGTGCAAGTGGGAGCCACATTAAGTTAATGGGATGTTCTACTTTCGTATGCACTCGTGTAATTTGTTTAATGTTGTTTACATACACCTTTTTATAATAGAGATGGGAGTCTCTGTTAGTAAAAAAAAAATGTAACAAAATAATATCAAAGTCATGTATGCTGGTATGTAGCAGATGACATGCACAGCATGTTGTATGCAGCTAAGTGCTTCACCTCTGGCTGTTGTAATTAGTTTAATGTCACAAGGAAAACCATTCTGTATCAGAGAAGTTAGAGCAGAGACTATTTGATAGACAACATACTCACCTGGTGTGTGTGTGCACAGTTAGGCTATGGGCCAGACTACGCAATTTGATTGCCCCTCGGCTGATAATAAAGATAATTGCCTCTATCCCAAATTGGACCAAGTTAAAAAAAGGACAATGTAAAAGAACCGATCTAAACTTTCACTTTGAGCTCCTGCATTTCAAACCGTACATAGAGCTTTTGAATTTCTCCTTGAGATATTTTTCAGAAGTAGTAAGTCTCTGCAAAGTCATCCCTTTACAACAAGTCAACCTGGCTTTTGAAGCTGACTTTTAATGGCTTTGTTTAATGGAGTCGGCTCCACATTTTAAAATAACCCTTMTAGAACAGGTCATGGGCCATACCAGACTTTGAAAGATATATATTGCCTCCTACTCTATCTCACATCTTTAAAATCATTAATCCTGTCTTCTTCACATTCCTGCAAACTAGGGGTTGTTTAAATATTTAATTTGCCGTCTTGCTTGTGCTCATAATTTTGCCATCACCACTTAAAAAGCTATTCATAAATGTCAGAGATAGTACTAACAAACCATGTCCGTGTATCTTGTCATAAGCYATAACAACATACAGTAATTTACGGATCTGTTGTTTACATGATGATTAATGATCAGGAGGGGGTAATTCATTGACTTAGTAACCATTGGCTCTCCCAATGTTGGAAATGTGTGGTGTATGCTGGTATGTAGCAGATGACATGCACAGCATGTTGTATMCAGCTAAGTGCTTCACCTCTGGCTGTTGTAATTAGTTTAATGTTTTCAACCCCCTTTCCCCCCAAAATGTGTGCTGAATGTGTAATTTCAACACTTTTACCATCACAAGAACTATCTGCAAAATGTCCATCCTCTTCAGCGGTGAACCTTTAGCACACTGTTTATTGATGAATGTGCTTTAAAATGACTTTTGAGTTTGAGTGTTTTTTACATTTATTTCCCTGCGCACCGGTCGGAAATCAGTCATCTAACTTCTATAGTAGCTATCGCCTTAGTTTTTTATTATCTACAGACAGTCATTGTGTAGTCACTGTGTATTTCTCTTGGACGCTCAACGAGATACTCAATGTGATCTGTTTTCCCCGCTTGTCTGCTGCCAAAGATATCTGATCCATTTTGCAAATCGGCACAGATGGCCCCTGATAACACTCTGCCGGCATCAACCGCTTTACGACAAGGGATTTCTCCACACAATTAACTGAATTATACGAGGAMGAAATATATAGTGGTAGAACATTATTAAAACCAAACAGATAAGGGCCTCCCAAGGACTACAAGCGGTCTAAGGCATCGCAGTGCTTGAGGCGTCGCTACAGTCCCAGGCTGTGTCACAGCCGGCCGTGACCGGGAGCCCAATCAGGTGGTGCACAATTGGCTCATCGTCGTCCGGGTCAGGGGAGGGTTTGGCCGGCCGAGATTTCCTTGTCCCATTGCGCTCTAGCGAGTTCTTGTGGTAGGCCGGGTGACTTTGGTCAGCAATTGGACGGTGTTTCGGAGGATGCATGGCTCTCGACTTTCACCTCTCTCAAGTCCGTAGGGGAGTTGCAGCGATGGGACAAGACTGTAACTACCAATTGTATATTACGAAATTGGGGAGAAAATGGGTTAAAAAAAGTGTATATATATATATATACTGTATATATAGATATATAGATATATTCCCTTTGGGGATTGCTGCATCCATTGGGATATGAAATGATACAAGAATGAAGGTTCATGTTTACTTCTAAAATTAATTCTCGATTCAACCCATTTAGATACAATAATCTGATAGGATTGATTACAATATGACCGGTAATTAAAGTACGAATACTTTATATTGGCCCTACTGTAGGCCTAAATGTTTTTGGAAATTATGAAATCAATTATCTGCCCATCCCTGGGCTGGACGTAATACCCACCGTTTGTAGACACTTCTTGGCGTGTGCATCATATCCATGTTAGACATCTGCACAGCATTACCCAGCCATTCGCACCCGACCGTTATGCATGCCTTCTTGAAAGCAGCTAGCCATTTAGATCTTAACCACAAAAACCCCTGGAGACTCTGAAGAGTTTTACAGTGATCAACATCATCAACACAACCAGTGGATATTTTCTTCCTCGACATTCTCGGCAAACAGATCCATTATACATTACTATTAGTGATGGGGAGAGAACGATAGTTACATATCAGGGTATTTTGATAATATCACAATATAATTTTTTGCGCTAGTTAGCTGTACCTGCACCAAAATTCCAGTAATTTTCCTTCATAGCTTGTTCTCCATCTTCTTTTTAAATATGGGAGCCAATTTGTTTTCAGCACTTTTATTTCCATGACTGATCAAAACTCGTTTCCTCATGGCTCTCTATTGTCCCTCTGCAGCAGACATATGGTGAGGAATATGTTTGGAACATCGAATCGCAATGCGTATAGAATTGTGAGAATCGCAATACATATTGTAGCGGCACCTAAGTGTAACTAGACGCTTTGACCTTTTTAGAGACCAGACCTCATTGACAGTTGGTCAATAGGACAAACCATGAGGATTGACAACCTTTCCTTGCTTCTGACTCTACCCCTGACTTGAACCAAGGACACTAAGATTGAACACAGATGACACACATTATACCTTTCCTATTTCTTCGCCATGTTCATGATCCCTTCAAGCGATAATTGCCTGAAGGGATTTCAGGATTTGCCCACCAAATCCTGTGTTTGGACAGACGGTAGCGGGCGCTCACTCGCTATGTCCACTTTCCGCGCTGTTTTTCAGCAACCTCATATTCTTCAGCAAGCTTTTTTGTGGTACCTTGCCATTGACGGACGGTAGCCTAGCCTATACTGTAAATCAGAAGGACAAAGCTAGTCCTTCATGTGAAGAGCTTGCCCTCTGTCTTCCATGCAGGATGTCCACAGTAAGGCTTTTGGAACATGTTAACACCCAGGCTAAGACGGATGGCACAGTGGTCAACGTTATCTGCAGCAGCATGCTGTKCTGACTTCAAACCCCTGGCTTTTGTGTGACTGTCCACCTGCAGACAATGCCATTGACTGGCCATTCACTGCCTGTCRAGCCGGCAGCAATTGGGTGTACAACTGATTGGACCCATTGTCCACCAATATCTGTCAWTAGAGCCATGAGGGTTAACAGCCAATAGCAACTCACTGTGTAAATGGTCCAATTAATATCATACCAGTATGTGATGCATGCTATCATTTTAGCTATAGCAGGCTATGTGTTCATTTTGTATTGATACACATATATCAAATATGGCTAAGATGGCATGAAGGGAGTTGAGCACTAACGTGTGATGGCATGCAGCAAGCCCAGGGCACCCTGGCAACTTGGGTGTTGTGAAAATAAATCACTGTCACTCGTTTGAGATGAACAATTCTCACAAAAAGCCCTGGGGCTTGATGGCAATAAAAATTAAGGAGGCATATGTAGCCCATTAGTGTGAGCGATAAGCCTATTGTCAAACCTAAGGGGTCTCGTGTCCTTTTGATGTAGGCATGCGGCATCTGTAGGTGTTTACTTGTGTGTATGTGACATTCTCCTTTGTGTGTCTGCGCGTGTGTCTGCAAGATCCAAAGAGGCCACTAATAAATGTCTCTGCATCGTAAGAGTTCCTCCACCATTCATTTTGAATGTGCTCCCAAAAAACAACCTAAACACCAAAGCCGTATTGCATGCCTGAGCTGACCGCTTCAGGTTTTCGCTAATCTGAGAACACGCAGATGAACTCGTTTTTGCCTGTCCGCCGATCGTCATCGTTTTGATTGAGGATGGCTCCTGTCTCCTCTTGGTCTTGTAGATTCACYGCAGCTCAATGTCTACTCTGGGCTACCTGGCTAGTAGCTAGGCATGCATGGTGGGAAACTAATAAACAAGGAATGGGGTTACAACAGCAGTGTTCAACAACAGAAAATGTAATTAATTTCTCCCCAGTGGTGTTCATGTGTGTGATTTATCATTCTGGAATCATCTTTGTCTTGAGTTTTGGCATTAAAACCTCAGTTACTCTAAACGTTAAAGTTCTGCTGCAAAGACATTTGCCCATTGACAAAGACAATCCCACTGGGGTATGGTGCTTATTCATCGATTGCTGGCTTTCCATGATGCTACTTAATGATTTAATTCTGTCGTTGCTATTGCCTGTGCAAAAGGAGCTCCAMCTTCCAGACAGACACACACTGTTGATGTAGTGGACTTTGACTTCTTCCTCTTCCTCCATGGCCCGGCCTCCAGACTCCTGGTGATAACATCCCCCCCAGCGAATATGGCAGGCTGGAGGGCAGCGAGACAAAGCCATGAGASAGAAAATATGTAATCTGTTCCAAAAATCTCTCTCTCAGCCTGCCTGGCCTGCTATGTAAGACAGKGAAACAAAAGCTTCGGGTTTGTCAGTGGCACATCGTGCTCCATGATAAGGAATCAGTCTCGGAATGGGGACTGATTGCTCGATGCGAGGAGACTGATTCCTCGATGCGGCCCGAATGACATTTTCTGACACTGGCACCTCAGGACACGTCGGCAGACAGATGTTGTCAGAAAATGGGAACTATATGGGGACTTTCACTGTTTGATTCTATTCCCACAAAAAAAGGTTTGACCAGATTCACACAAATTGCCTGTTCTGTCAGTTGATCATGCCTTCCTTTGGAAAAACAATCAATCAAACATACAGTATCTATTTTATGTTCATCTGTAACTATGATGTATGGAGAACACTTTCTCTCTCTCTCTTCCCATTGGTGTCTGTCTGCCCTCATGTCTTCAATTATTAATCGCTACGGTTACAGCATCCARATGCACTGGAGAGGTTGATTGGTCCATTGGCTCCATGTTTTATTCACCATCCATCTARCTCCATTCTGGGGCTGTAACCTCCACTGAGAAGATCTTGAAGAAATCTGTCTCTCCCCAGCGTTRCAGTGAATTGACACCATGGGCGACTAGAGATGTGTGCTGGTGACTGAATGACTCACTCCTCTATTGTACTGTGGGATTATATGATTCTACCTTTACTGATGAGCTGCCAGACTTCATGTGCTGACATCAGAGGTGTGAGTTTGGTGATGTTGGTGTAGGCTATATCAGTCTATCGRGGGTGTGCGATTATATGCGTAGGTCTACATACACCAACATTTTTAGGTAATTGCAGATGGCTATGCACATGCAGCTTATGTTGCAGACTCGTAATACACARATTATCTCATCTGGTGACTTTATCCTGGTTGTGTTCTCCTTCAGCTTTGGTGGAGCCCTCTAGTGGCCGGAGGTTAAGACGTTGGATGTTACGCTACTACAAAAACAATCATTGTTTTGGTGGTTGTTTGAAAAACTAAAATGTTGGTCTTACCCTATCAAATTATTTAAAAGGAGGATGTGCATCATTCTGTAGACTTGTAATCTACTATTCAATTTGCAGTGCAATATTGCTTTTATTTTGTTCTCGTTGATGTTAGCTTGAAATTTTTGCCGTCAATAAAAAAACACAACATTCCCATCTCCAGTGAGAACCCAGCTATGTTGACCTTTGATAGAGAGCTATATACTACATTTTACACCTGTAACACAGATTATGTGTAGATTAACACCTTCATATGTCCTTAGTATCACTCCAGCAATAACACACATCTGATCTTTGAGATCCCTTACTCCCAGGGGCCTTTTAGAGTGATATTTAGTGACATAGCACTGTGAATGAGACACTTACCAATAAACGATCACAAGACCAGAGGCCATTTTCATTAAATACAGTATGTTGGTGAATTTGTATTTTTTGCACTATGCTAAATTATTCATGCGAGGAGAAGATGWAAATATTGTTTTCATTTGTCCTTGAATTTACATTCTGTGTAAGAGCTGTGTAAACTTGAGCAAAATGTAAATTAAAATGGGTATCGAAGTTTCTTTATGGGGGACTTACAGTACTAGATGTAACAAAGGTGTTATCAGTCAAGCTGTTATCCACTTATTTTTTTGCCTTCGTGTGACTGAACTGTTCATTGAAAGGATGGTTCAGTGGGTGGATGGAGAACAGCTCAGAAGAATTCATAAACCAGTCGGTGGTATTATGAACAGTTCTTTAGCAGCCCAGTAGGTGGTGGTATGATCACTGGCTTTTAGCTTCCCGAGTTAATGCACACCCCTTCCRTCAGTCCCATTTAATATGATAGGGTAATCAATTAGCTTTTTATGCTTTTGGCACAGGTTTCAGATTCAAATGAAGTCTCCTTCCAAGCTGCAGTTCAGTTAGACAAGGGCTTAAATCATTAAAGCTGGAGTCCTTAATTCAAAATCAAATGTTATTTGTCACATGCGCTGAATACAACAGACCTTACAGTGAAATGTTAACTTACACGGCCTTAACAAACAATGCCGTTTTAAGAAAAATAAGTGCAGAGAAAAAAATAGATAATAAAAAATGTAAATAATTAAAGAGCAGCAGTAAAAATAACAGTAGCGAGTCTATATACAGAGGGTACCGGGTACAGAGTCAATGTGCGGGGGGCATCAGTTAGTGGAGGTAATTGAGGTAATATGTACATGTAGGTATAGTTAAAGTGACTATGCATGGATAATAAACAGAGTAGCAGCAGCGTAAAAGAGGGGAGGGGACAATGCAAATAGTCTGGGTAGCCATTTGATTAGCTGTTCAGGAGTCTTATGGCTTAGGGGGTAGAAGCTGGAAGCCTTTTGGACCTAGACTTGGCTCTACGGTACCGCTTGCCGTGCGGTAACAAAGTGATACCCCGTCTCTGTTTTGGTAAAAAAGCTGTGGGATGGGCCTGGAGAAATGTAACCAATCTCAAATTCATAGACAAAGCTATGGATGCAAGATCTGACCATCCAGGAGATCAACATTAGAGTTTAAACCATGTGTTGATGCTATACAGTGTTAGTTAACGTTTACATTGTTTATAAACATTGGCGTTGAACAAGTTTATATTGTGTGTTCTGATGGGTACGACAGTTGAACTAAGCTCACGAGGCATTTATAAGTTATGTCATTCCTTTATAAGTCCCAAAATGTATGTAGCAACTAAGGATTCTAGCTTTATGTTACAATTAGGCACCGAAATGGAAGCTGCTATTAGTATATAGATTGAAGTTTRCACTTTCCTAATTGACTATGTTAATCTGTGGTGTTGTTGTCCCTGTAGCTTTCCATCGCCCTTTCAAATGGACTGTTTCTCATTATTACCATGTGATGTGATCAATTCGTGCTCCCATGGGAAACAATGTATTTATTAGGCCCGGGACAATAACGGRATCGACAATATTTTTTCATGGCAAGAATGTAAACACAAAGTGTTTGTGTGCTATKGCTTGGAAAATAAATAKATGTGACTCTGGATGACAACATAATGATGTTTGTTTCCAACATTAGGGCTGTTTTCCTAAAGAAGTTAAATCCACTTTGTGTTTTGTTTCCTTGTCACGATACTGACGAGTATCGCGGTACTGATTTCGTCCCGYCCCTATTATTTATGTAAATATACAACTGTCCCAGTAGCCAATAGTTGTGCTCTAACCCAATTTAAACCACTACTCCCAGAATGTTGCCTACTTTTCTTCATGCAATAATGCCAGCAAACTGTACTATGTGTTCATATGACTCACTAGCCTAGTGTCCATTGCAGATTGACCTAGTTTGTTGATTGTCCCTTTTGGSGTAATTTAATATTTACACTCAGTGRAGAAAGCATTAGGAACACCTCCCTAATATTGAGATGCAATCCACTTTGCCCTCAGAGCAGCCTCATTTCGTCGGGGCATGGACTCTACAAGGTGTTAAAAGCGTTCCATAGGGATGCTGGCCCATGTTGACTCTAATGATTCCCACAGTTGTGTCAAGTTGGCTGGATGTCCTTTGGGTGATGGACCATTCTTCATACACACAGGGAACTGTTAAGCGTGAAAAACCCAGCAGTGTTGCAGTTCTTGACACACTTAAACCAGTGTGCCTGGCACCTACTACCATACCCCCGTTCACAGGCACTTACATATTTTGTCTTGCCCATTCACCTTCTGAAAGGCACACATACACAATCCATATCTCAAGTCTTAAAAATCCTTCTTTAAATCGGTCTCCTCCCCTTCATTTACACTGATTGAAATGGATTTAATAAGTGGCATCAATAAGGGATCATAGCTTTCACCTGGTCAGTCTATGTCATGGAAAGAGCAGGTGTTCCTAATGTTTTGTACACTCAGTGTACGTACGCAGTGTGTGACGTGTGAGACTGTATCCTTTAGTACCACTGAAAAATAACGGTAGGGTGGTAGAGAATCAAATGACCATAAATGTAATAAGAAACCTTAGCTGCTGGCTTAAGACCCGTAGCAACTACTACAGAATGTACGGTTACAACAAGGATGAGGCGGATGTCCAGGTTAAGGGGAGTTTAATTGAAGAATATGTCCACATTCACACACACATCTGACCACTCATGGTTCAGATAACTGAGAATCATGTCCAGTGAGAACTGACATAAACTATGTGGTCGTTTAGATGCACGCACAATTAAACATCAGACATATATGTACGGGGATTCAGTCCACAGGAGGAAAAGTACAGCAGGAGGGCAAACTGTGGAAGTGCTCATCAGGATGGGGAAAGCACGTTTCTGACCACACAGCGTGCTGGGGTCATAGACTAACTGAAACTGAAGTCCTGGGAATCAAGGCAACTGATGTGGTTGAAGGAGATGTGGTTATAAGTATTTGGCGTGACCTTGACCAATAAGACACTAACAAAAGTGGGGGACCTCTGAATAGGAGGCTAAGCTGCCCGACTAGAACTAACCATAAAGGATGGCTAGAATCAGCTGACTGAAGCTGGCCGTTTGGACTGAAGCTGGCCATTTTAACAACCACAGCTCCTCTCTCTACCTCCCTCCCTCTCGCTCTTTTATTCCCTCCTCTGCCTCTTTCCCGTCTCAGAGAGCGCTACTGTCAGAGGGAACATAGTTAATTCTCTCCTCATCTGTAGCGCTCACATACACACACACTCTCCCTTGACAGAGAGAGATACATAGATAAAGAGTGAAAGAGAAAAAGGCACACTTTAAACACTTCAGGAGCCACGTTATGTTTTTGGCACCCTTACACTATTCTCTTACTTCTTAGCAACTCTGTTTCCTGTATGCCTCTAGCAGACTTTCTGGGACTCTAAGGCAGACGTCTTRTCCTCATCCACCGTTCAGCTTCCATCCCATTTGGGGAGTGAGCAGGCGTGTGGGTAGGCGCGACGGAGGTGGGGTGGGAGCGCGCGACGGAGGTGGAGAGGGCGCGGGGGAACTGGAGCAAAGGGGGCGCAGATCCCGAGCGCGAGGAGGCTGGGTCGGMGGCCGGAGCTGGGGCTGCTTGGTCTGGGCATGGTGGAGGCATGCTGAACGCGTTGTGGGAGACTGAGGGGCTGCAGGCGGTGGGAATCGTGGTGCTGGTGTGTGCCTCGCTCAAGCTGCTGCATCTGCTGGGACTCATCAACTTCTCAGAGGGTAAGAGACAGTGATGAACAGAAACAGAGATAGAAAGGAGAGCGAGACTGAGAGATGGAGAGCGAAGAGAGAGCGAGGGGCTGGGAATAGTTTGGGTGAGTTTGAATTGTAGTATATGCAAGAGTGATCTGTCCATTGGTGGTTCCCCTAACTTGATTATATTCTCTTGTAATTTGCTTGGATAAGTTCCTATATGTAACATGTTTTGTACTGTATTTGTAGTATATTGCTTTGGAAACATTGTCACTCCTTTCTTGCAAATAAGGCTTGAATTTGTAGTTGTGTCTTAGAGAGCAGTTTGTGAAACTGAGACTGGTGTTGCCAGCCAATATATGAACAGGAATGGCAATACAGCACAGAGAGAGAGAGACGGGGTCAACTACTGTGTTAATTGAGGAGTTTCGGGAAGTGACTGAGGGATCGAGAACTCAGAAAGATGAGCTAGGAGGCGTACATGAAGGGAGCGTTAAGCGACACTGCATCAAAGGTAGCTGGGGAAGATATGGGTGCTGGAGGCTTAGGCAACTGAGAGACATTAAATAATCGGCAATTGTGCTTTATATTGGCCTACAGGCCATGTTAGATGTGTGCCACTTTAATTTAAGTCGTTCAGCATTTTAGGTTTCTTAAACCAGTGTTTCTCATCTCTAGTCCTAGAGTAGGGGGGAGTGGGGTAAGTTGAGCCAAAGGGTTAGTTGAGCCACCCCTTGTTTCTAAGAAACCATACACAAAATGTATAATTTAACCAAATATTTAGGAAGAGGTCATCATTTCATGGAGTCTGTGAAGGAAGAAACCAAATTAATGTATTGTGTTAGAGGTTATATGATGCTTGTATCTAAACCAAAGTAGATACTTTTAAGATGGTTTTATATATCAGTTGGGGTCTCTATACACCTCAATATCTTTTTTTTTTTTAGGTCCTAAACCTAGCATGAAAGTGCATCCTTGTAGCTGTGTGGGCTAATATAGTCTAAATGTTTGCCTTTGGGTAAATTGAGCCAATGGTTATGGGGTAAGTTTAGCCAAAGGCAAGTTGAGTGTAATTMAAGGCATTATTGCTGGGATATGAGGTAACAACAGGGCCTGGCCTATGTTAAAAGTGTTTTTAAAAAGTGCAAGGGGTTTGTTAGGTGTAAAGCCTGTGTTAAAATATGCTTAGAGTGATTAAAAAGGCAAAAAAAGTGATTTGTGATTGTGTTGAATTTTGTTTGGGAAATAAAGATAGTTAGTGGTAATATTTCATTCAGTACAGAAATGTGTAGGCCCCTCAACAGACCTTGCCGCTATGCACAACTTACRCCACTGTGTAAGTTGTGCCAAGAGACCACTTTATTTGGACAAGTTATGTAATGTTTACATMAATTCTGATTGTTTCCAGGGATACACAACATCCTGAAATATATTTACCAAAAGTAATCACACCCCTTGACTTTTTTCCACATTTTGTTGTGTTATAAAGTGTGATTAAAATGMATTTAATTGTCATTTTTTTGTCACTGATCTACAAAACACTAATATAGAGTACCAGTTAAAAGTTTGGACACTCCTACTCATTCAAGGGTTTTTCTTTATTTTTTACTATTTTCTACATTATAGAATAATAGTAAAAACATAAAAACTACGAAATAACACATATGGAATCATGTAGTAACCAAAAAAGTGTTTAGTTGGCTAAACTGTGTTGTCTTAAAGGATGAGACACAGCTTAAGGAACTTCGGCACAGTAGATCYCCTGCTAGGTGTCGATGAACATCGGCAATCATCGGAAAGGAGCAGAAATMAAAGCCGATGTTTTGTGGTCAGAGGCAATAGGGCTGCCAGATGCTGCGGTTAAAGMTCCAATGCAGCTGTTTTTATCTCAATATCAAACAATTTCTGGGTAACAGTGAAGTACCMTCCTGTGATTGTTTTCAATTAAATGGTCKAAACTYAACAAAAATAGCTTCTTAGAAATMAGCAATTTCTCAAGCAACAATTTAGCTAGGACTGTCTGGGGTGGTTGAGTGGAGACGGGAAACCTGAAAATTAGTTGTTATTGGCAGAGAGGTTTGGAACTCTCCAATTTACCGCCTGGTGATGTCACCAGGCAGGCCAAAACTACATCCATCCCACCAAAACAGGCTGAAATTTCAGCCAGCCTTTTCAAATAGCTCTTACACCAAAAGGGCATTATCATTTTCACAATTTCGTAGTATTATTCCAACCTCGTAGTTCGGAAATATATGTAAAACACAGGAAAATCACGTTTTTGACTGCACTGGGCTTTTATCAGTTTGTCTGCACTGTCTGAGACTGACTTTAAGACCCACTACACCCTTGTATTTGTATTTATTATGGATCCCCGTTAGCTGCAGCCAAGGTAGCAGCTACTCRTTCTGTGGTCCAGCTAAATTAACGCAGTTATACCATTTTTTAAACATTACAAAGCATTCACAACAGATTTCACAACACATTAAGTGTGTGATCTRAGGCCCCTACTCTACTACCACATATCTACAGCACAAAATCCATGTGTGTACGTGTGTTTATAGTGCGTATCTTATCGTGTGTTTGTATGCAGGTGTCTGTGCCTATGTTTGTGTTGCTTCACAGTCCCCGCTGTTCCATAAGGTGTACTTTTTCTTCTTCTTGTGTGGATAGGATAGCTAATTGAAAGGCTGAGCTGTAATCAGTCAGTGAGAGCCCCTCTACCTACTATCTGACTGATTGGCTGCTGACACTTAACCCCTATCCTCCTGCTGGTTCTCCAGGACATGAGAATCAGACTGCTGTGGTCATGATGACCCAGACCTGTACACACACACACACACACACACACACACACACACACACACACACACACACACACACACCAACACACACACTCCAACCCATTAGTGATAGTGCTAAATCAAGGCCTCCCAGGTACAGACAGTACCAGTATGTCAAGGGAAGATAAATATTTCTCGGCCCTGGTGACACAGACCTTTGTTAGTTTTTTTTACATGAGAGCAGAACACCGTCAATTTAAAACCCTGTGTCAGCAATTAGGGTAGAGAACATGGAGTGTTTTAGCAGATAACCATCTCACATGGTCTTTCTCTTGTCTCTCATTTGGCTGACAGTGACTTCTAATAGTGTTCTTGAAGGTGTTTCTCATACAAAGTTGSGTCTCTGTTGTCATTTGCTTTGCCTCAAGGACAATAGATTTACAGGCAATCTATCTCAGCGACACAGTAACKCATGCAAATTGGTTTTCAATTAACCTAGTACCAGGATAAATGAGGATTCATAAAAATAAATAAATKATAATATAGGTGATCAAATACTTYTSWRYRYKWAWAAWYRYKAWYWWWWWRWRWWAAAWKWRARAKWYTGYMWTTRTSMYTTTTTMTMTWWMAMWRRSRSTCTCWCASWMMWYYWGTYRKRKTYWMARAAAWWWRASASKRCTKRARYRMRTMTYWYWYMYYYAKAKRSWSSAWWWTSSYSYMTYTSWKAWARWRMTMRTCRCCKCWSTYTATARACACACACACACACACACACGTTAGACCATCTGTTTCTGGTTGGGTAGAATTTCCCAACATCCAATGTCTACAATGTCTGAAGAGTGGATAAACCTAATTTAGCTAGGATTCACATTTATGGCTTTTTTTACACTCTGCCAGTAGTAGTTTGACAGTGTATCTCGAGCCAACATCTAATCCCATCAATCACAAGGACCTTTAGTCTGCAGACTGAATGACAGTCTTACTCATATCATTGTCATTCAGCGTTCTGAGGGTCACGACAGAAAAAAATAAACATGGCTTCTCGACATTTGTATTTATTTGCTAGCCTTTCGTTTCTTACGTAAAACTGTGCATGTTCTCTCTGCAGTTGGTTTTGGAGGCTGGGTTCTGAAAGAGGTCTGTGGCAGAGATGCTGCCTGGCCTTGGGCTTTCAGCAGAGTTCACTAGTTGGTTTGCTTGCCCTTTGTTTTCAATTTAACASTTTTAGACTTGCAGTTAGAGCTAGTTGTGTGTGTATGACAGTAGCCCGCCACTGAGAATACATTTATTAAGGATAATTCTGAAACTACAGTTGAAGTCGGAGGTTTACATACACTTAGCTTGGAGTCATTAAAACTTGTTTTTCAACCACTCCACAAATTTCTTGTTAACAAACTAAAGTTTTGGCAAGTCAGTTAGGACATCTACTTTGTGCATGACACAAGTCATTTTTCCAACAATTGTTTACAGACAGATTATTTCACTTATAATTCACAGTATCATAATTCCAGTGGGTCAGAAGTTTACATACACTAAGTTGACTGTGCCTTTAAACAGCTTGAAAAATTCTAGAAAATGATGTCATGGCTTTAGAAGCTTCTGATAGGCCAATTGACATCATTTGAGTCAATTGGACGTGTACCTATGGATGTATTTCAAGGCCTCCCTTCAAACTCAGCGCCTCTTTGCTTGACATCATGGGAAAATCTAAATAAATCAGCCAAGACCTCCAATTCTTTTTTTTAGACCTCCACAAGTCTGGTTCATCCTTCGGAGCAATTTCCAAACGCCTGAAGGTACCACGTTCATCTGTACAAACAATAGTACGCAAGTATAAACACCATGGGACCACACAGCCGTCATACCGCTCAGGAAGGAGACACGTTCTGTCTCCTAGAGATGAATGTACTTTGGTGCGAAAAGGACCTTGTGAAGATGCTGGAGGAAACAGGTACAAAAATATCTATATCCACAGTAAAACAAGTCCTAAATCGACATAACCTGAAAGGCCGCTCAGCAAGGAAGAAGCCACTACTCCAAAACCGCCATAAAAAAGACAGACTATGGTTTGCAACTGCACATGGGGACAAATATCGTACTTTTTGGAGAAATGTCCTCTGGTCTGATGAAACAAAAATATAACTGTTAGGCCAAAATGACCATTGTTATGTTTGGAGGAAAAAGGGGGAGGCTTGCAGGCCGAAGAACACCATCCCAACCGTGAAGTACAGTACGGGGGTGGCAGCATCATGTTATGGGGGTGCTTTGCTGCAGAAGGGACTAGTGCACTTCACAAAATAGATGGCATCATGAGGAAAGAAAATGATGTGAATATATTGAAGCAACATCTCAAGACATCAGTCATGAAGTTAAAGCTTGGTCACAAATGGGTCTTCCAAATGGACAATGACCCCAAGCATACTTCCAAAGTTGTGGCAAAATAGCTTAAGGACAACAAAGTCAAGGTATTGGAGTGGCCATCACAAAGCCCTGACCTCAAACCTATAGAAAATGTGTGGGCAGAACTGAAAAAGCGTGTGCGAGCAAGGAGGCCTCCAAACCACCAGCTCTGTCAGGAGGAATGGGCCAAAATTCACCCAACAAATTGTGGGAAGCTTGTGGAACGCTACCCGAAACGTCTGACCCAAGTTAAACCATTTAAAGGCAATGCTACCAAATACTAATTGAGTGTATGTAAACTTCTGACCCACTGAGAATGTGATGAAAGAAATAAAAGCTGAAATAAATCATTCTCTCTACTATTATTCTGACATTTCACATTCTTAAAATAAAGTGGTGATCCTAACTGACTTAAGACAGGGAATTTTACTCMGATTAAATGTCAGAAATTGTGAAAAACTGAGTTTAAATGTATTTGGCTAAGGTGTATGTAAACTTCCGACTTCAACTGTATATGAGAATTCACAGGGTATTCTTGGTTGAATGTAGTACAACGTGTACTGTGTATTCTGTAAGGATAGGTATGTGGGTGTAACTCACATATGTGGCATGCGGTTTTGTGTTGTTTTGACAAATTTATCAAAGGGAAGTGGCCATGTCAGCTAAGTATCATTTTACTGCCTTAATAAACAAATTAGGCACATTTGGGCAGTCTTGATACAACATTTTGAAAAGAAATYCAATYGTTCATTGGATCAGTCTGAAACTTTTCACATACACTGATGCCATCTGGTGGCGGAAATCTAAATTGCACATGGGCTGGAATAATACATTATGGCCTTTCTCTTGAATTTCAAAGATGATGGTACAAAAAAATACAAAATAACCATTGGTTTTTTCTTTGTATTATATTTTACCAGATCTATTGTGTTATATTCRACTACATTRRTTCCACAATTCCATAAACTTCAATGTGTTTCCTTTCAAATGGTACCAATAATATGCATATCCTTGCTTCAGGGCCTGAACTACAGGCAGTTAGATTTGGGTATGTCATTTTAGGCGAAAATTGGGGGAAAAAGGGGCTAATCCTGAAGAGGTTTTAAGCATTGTTGTGGTACTCGAGTCCAGGAGTCAGACTTGAGTGGGTATCAAGTCCCGATTTTGATGACTTTTAACTCAACTTTGACCTGACCATTGGTGACTCGACCTGTTGGTGACTCGGACCATTGGTGACTCGGACCATTGGTGACATATATTTGCACTTGGACTGGATAGGCTACTATGATAAGAAGAATATTAGCAGCACTGGTTGCGCAGAGCAGCGAGGGTTCTGTTCTCTAGCAGTGGGAAGGACGTGCCACACCCGGCACACAGCCTARATCAGCTAGTGAGCTGCGGCGTTCCCCGTAACCACCAGTCACCACTCTAATATTTAGCTTTGCCTGGTTAAGAAACACAAATGGCTTTACGAAAGTTTTGAGTTGAATAGTAAAACATCAGTCTACAGTTCCTTGCAAAAGTATTCATCCCCCTTGGCYTMTTTCCTATTTGCATTACAACCTGTCATTTAAATGGATTTTGATTTTGATTTCATGTAATGGACATAGACAAAATTGTCCAAATTGGTGAAGTGAAATGAAAAAAATTACTTGTTTCAAAAAATTCAAAAAAATGTAAAACGAAAAGGTGGTGCGTGCATGCGAAGCCCCTAAATAAGATCTGGTGCAACCAATTGCCCTCATAAGTAACAGAAGTAACATAATTAGTTAGATTGCACACAGGTGGACTTTATTTAAGTGTCTAATGAGTTGTCACATGATCTCAGTGTATATATACACCTGTTTTTAAAGGCCCCGGAGTCTACAACACCAATAAGCAAGTGGCACCACCAAGCAAGTGGTACCATGAAGACCAAGGAGCCCTCCTAACAGGTCAGGGACAAAGTTGGGGAGAAGTACAGATCAGGGTTGAGTTATAAAAAAMATCAGAAACTTTGAACATCCCACGGAGCACCATTAAATCCATTATAAAAAATATAATATGGCACCACAACAAACTTGCCAAGAGAGGGCCACCCAKCAAAGCTCACGGACCAGTCAAGGAGGGCATTAATCAGATAGGCAACAAAGAGACCTAAGATAACCCTGAAGGAGCTGCAAAGCTCCACAGCGGAGATTGGAGTAGCTTTCCATAGGACCACTTTAAGCCGTACACTCCACAGAGCTGGGCTTTACGGAACAGTGGCCAGAAAATAGCCATTGCTTAAAGAAAATAATAAGCAAACACGTTTGGTGTTTGCCAAAATGCATGTGGGAGACTCCCCAAACATATGGAAGAAGGTAATCTGGTCAGATGAGACTAAAATTGAGCTTTTTGACCATCAAGGAAAACGCTATGTCTCGCGCAAACCCAACACCTCTCATCACCCCGAGAACACCATCCCCACAGTGAAGCATGGTGGTGGCAGCATCATGCTGTGGGAATGTTTTTCATCAGCAGGGACTGGGAAACTGGTCAGAATTGAAGGAATGATGGATCGTGCTAAATACYGGGAAATTCTTGAGGGAAACCTGTTTGTCTTCCAGAGATTTAAGCTGGGACGGAGGTTCACCTTCCAGCAGGACAATGATCCTAAGCATACTGCTAAAGCAACACTKGYGTMGTTTAAGGGGAAACATTTAAATGTCTTGGCATGGCCTCAATCCAATTGGTATGACTTAAAGATTGCTGTACCTCAGCAGAACCCATCCAACTTGAAGGAGCTGGAGCAGTTTTGCCTTGAAGAATTAGCAAAAGTCCCAGTGGCTATATGTGCCAAGCTTATAGAGACATACTCCAAGAGACTTGCAGCTGTAATTGCTGCATATGTGGCTCTACAAAGTATTGACTTTGTGGGGGGGTGAATAGCTATGCATCTTCAAAGTGGTATGCATGTTGTGTAAATCAAGGGATACAAACCCCCCCAAAAATCTATTTTAATTCCAGGTTGTAAGCCAACAAAATTGGGAAAATGCTTTCATAAGCCACTGTAGCTATTTGTCTCTCTCTCCCCTTGAGTATAGAAAAGTAGGCTGTCTTTGCATTTGTCTTTTCGCTTTACCCTCCGAATTTCCGCCCTGTATCCAATAACCAGGTTCTGACAAGTCTCCCTTTACTTTTCACTTTGAAATAAAAAACCTACACAAATATCAGTGGGTGAGTACCAACCAAAATAAAGTAGCTGAAAGACTGTTACAATTTATTTAATAGCCAATTCTGTCTAGAGACCATTCATCCCCTTCAACATCATTACTGATTTGACAACTATTGAACATTATATTAAAATTAAATGTGTGAGCCTGTGTGTATTACTTATTTGTTTCTTAGGCTATTGCATTTTACACGCAATTATGACCATTGTGCCATGAGGAAAATCTTTGTGCTACTTCAATGCTCACATGAAAATCTTACTGCCAGCCAGCCACTAGTTGTTGCTGGGCAGATTTCTTTGACCAAATCCGAGCCAAATCAATAGAGGTGTGAATTTAGCAACAGCCAAGCATCGAGCCGTCAAGCCGGCAATACGAGCGAGCAACAAAACACCAGTAACCAAAATACCAAATATGTCTAAAGAACCCCGGTTCATTTGTTTTGCTCTTCAAAGGTTTTCAGCAGATGGTGCAGTGTGGCACAATCTCAAATATGGAACAGAAAGAAAATAAGAAAAGCCTGGAACCACGTTCAACTTAACCTCAGACCCAGTCACGGTGACTCAGACTTGAGCACTTGGACCTGAGGGGTATACTACYAAACAAGCTAGATCTACTCAGGATTTTAGCTTCCCACTCCAACCCAGGCTTCATCCATACTATGWCGGTGTATATCGCATAGCCAAAGGGACTCGTGACCAACTCGGACTCGAGCACAGGGGACTTGGGATTCGACRCGGATATGGTTTAGTGACTCGACTACAACACTGGCCATAAGTAGTACTTTTTTTTATTGTGCCACATAGTTGTAGTATGTTGACTCCTCTGACAAAAAAATATTGGACTGTAACAAAATAATAACTCTCATCAAATCCTCTCCCTCCTCCCAAGACAAAGTCAATTAAAAATACATTTTTTACATCTTGGCAAATGTTCATTAAAGTGTCAAGGGACTACCTGGCTTGTCTGGSAAAATTGGTTGTGTCTTGACACTTTCTTTAATGCTGTCATTCTCYTTTAAAGCAAGTCTAAAAAGCTGTAGATATGTTCTATGTGAGCTATTTCTATGCTTCCCATTCTTAAGATTCGGTTTTGAACACCAGCTTCAAACAGCTGAAAATGCATTACTTTTGGTTATGGAAAATATATTTCTCTGCGGTTTATTTGGTACAATGATTCTCTACACAATGACTGTTTGTTTTATCACATAAACAGAAATTACACAACCAATTATACTTTTTTTATCASAAAATGGTGCCTCAATTTCTGCATATTTCACGGTAAATAAAGGAGAAATGTTGTTTTTTACTACCACCATAAAGTCCCTACTTTTCTGTAAGAGGAAACACTCATGACYTCTGTTACGTGCAAGGTAATACTTTAACGGAGTAAAGAGAAGGATATTGCTTTTTTRAAAACAAAAACAGGTCAAAGACTCTCCCTCTTTATAACAAGATCCTTATTCAATATCGTGAACCGGATGAAAATCGACTGCAACAATTACCCTATTTTAACCCACTATTTTAGAAATGCCTGTAAACATTGCTAGAGTGATTGACACAACCTTTCCTYGGGCGATCTGACCAATGGTCCCCTCAAGTGTCTTTAGCCCTCATCACTGAGAAGGGCGTGGGATGGAAACTTACCGAAACGGTCAGCAACCCTGATGATCAGTACTGATAAACGTTTCCCAGATAATCAARTCTGACAGGGGGAGAGTGACGAACAGTGATGAGATGAAGGCAGATTTTCAAGTCGTAGGATGTTAAATGATCTTTGTTTCAGAGCAGTAGGAGAAAACAGGAATATATCTCTATAATGCCAAGGAATTCAGGCTGACCATGTATGTCACACAGTGGTTGAGGTGTTGGAGTGTGCTTCCTAGAGTTACCATTACATTATTGAATTAAAAACCTCTGTGGAAATAAAAAAGCTTTTGTGGCCCATGTCACAGACTGCAAAATACTTATGACATGAAAATGTTCYTCTTGAAAAAATGTATTAAACAGTATATTGTTTTCCTCTTGAACCTATTCCATCATTGTTTGAGGAGCTTTGAAGCCGATTGCCTGAGGTGTGAAGTAACCCATCCGTTATTTATTATTCAATCAAGACAATACAGGGAATATGCTCAATCAGCACTTTCATGAGTTWAATTAGCTCGCTAAATGAAAAAGAATATCCCCCTAAAAAAGTGTTTTCCATAATTTTTCTGAGAGCGTAGGTGCTGTGATATATTATGGGCTCCTGAGTGGCGCAGCGGTCTAAGGCACTGCATCTCAGTGCAAGAGATTACACTACAGTCCCTGGTTCGAATCCAGGCTGAATCACATCCGGCCGTGATTGGGAGTCTCATAGGGTGGTGCACAATTGTCCCGGTTTGGCTGGTGGGGTAGGCCTTCATTGTAAATAAGAATTTGTTCTTAACTGACTTGCTGAGTTAAAAAATAAAAAAATAAAAATAAAAATATGTAAAAGTTAATCACAGATAGTCTACATGATCAAAAGTATGTGGACACCTGCTCGTCAAACATMTCATTTCAAAATCATGGGCATTAATATGGAGTTTGTCCCCCCTTTGCTGTTATAACAGCCTCCACTCTTCTGGGAAGGCTTTCCACTAGATGTTGGAACACAGCCATGAGCATTAGTGAGGTCGGGCGCTGGTGTTGATCGATTAGGCCTGGCTCACAGTTGGCGTTCCAATTKATCTCAATGGGGTTGAGGTCAGGGCTCTGTGCAGGCCAGTCAAGTTCTTCCACACCGATCTAGACAAACTATTGTATGGACCTCGCTTTGTYCACGCTTTGTGCACATTGTCATACTGAAACAGGAAGGGCCTTCCCCAAACTGTTGCCACAAAGTTAGAAGCACAGAATCYTCWGGAATGTCATTGTATTCTGTAGCGTTAACATTTCCCTTCACTGGAACTAAGGGGCCTAGCCCGAACCATGAYAAACAGCCCCAGACCATTATTCCTCCTCCACCAAACTTTGCAGTTGGCACTYTCGGGCAGGTACAGTAGCGTTCTCCTGGCATCCGCCAAARCTAAATTCGTCCGTTGGACTGCCAGATGGTGAAGCATGATTCATCACTTCAGAGAACGCGTTTCCACTGCTCTCGAGCTTTACYCCACTCGAACCGAKACTTGGCATMGRGCATGGTGTACTTAGGATTGTGTGCWGCTGCTCGGCCATGGAAAACCCATTTCTTGGATCTCCTGACAACCATCAGCCACACAAAGACAGGTTTATAATTTGCCTTAAGCCTGATACAATAGCCCAACCGTAACAAAGGAATTTGCCGTTTTATTGGATTGGATAAATGACAAAGTGGCTTGCGTCATCTGGAGATAGGCGATGCTGAGGTACAACAATACCATGGAGCTTTGTTKCACAGTATCAAAAAATGGGAATGCTCACAACTAGATTGCTATCAGAGAAATCTKTTTACCCTTTTTCATGGAATTCTGCAGTGGCTTAGAAGTTTGCATCCCGGAYTCGCCTCTTCACTGTTGATATTGCAACTGCACATGGGGACAAAGATCGTACTTTTAGGAGAAATGTCCTCTGGWCTGATGAAACAAAAATAGAACTGTTTGGCCATAATGACCATCGTCATGTTTGGAGGAAAAAGGGGGAGGCTTGCAAGCCGAAGAACACGATCCAAACTGTGAAGCACGGGGGTGGCAGCACCCATGTTTGGCAGTGCTTTGCTGCGGAGGACTAGTGCACTTCACAAAATAGATGGCATCATAAGGAAAGAAAATTATGTGGATATATTGAAGCAACATCTCAAGACATCAGTCAGAAGTTAAAGCTTGGTCGCAAATGGGTCTTCCAAATGGAAAATGACCCCAAGCATACTTCCAAAGTTGTGGCAAAATGGCTTAAGGACAACAAAGTCAGGTATTGGAGTGGCCATCACAAAGCCCTGACCTCAATCCCATAGAACATTTGTGGGCAGAACTGAAAAAGCATGTACGAGCAAGGAGGCCTGCAAACCTTACTCAGTTACACCAGCTCTGTCGGGAGGAATGGGCCAAAATTAACCCAACTTATTGGGAAGCTTGTGGAAGGCAACCCGAAACGTTTGACCCAAGTTAAACAATATAAAGGCAATGCTACCAATACTAATTGAGTGTATGTAAACTTCTGACCCACTGAGAATGTGATGAAAGAAATAAAAGCTGAAATAAATCATTCTCTCTACTATATTCTGACATTTCACATTCTTAAATGAAGTGGTGATCCTAACTGACTTAAAACAGGGAATTTTACTAGGATTAAATGTCAGGAATAGTGAAAAACTGAGTTTAAATGTATTTGGCTAAGGTGTATGTAAACTTCTGACTTCAACTGTATTTATACATGTGTTTGTCTCAGAATTGATCCCTTGTGGAACAGTTACAGGGAAAATTGTGTTTTTATACAATGTCTGATGGAAACACTTCCTGCTGACAGACTACTGCAAATAACACTCTAGATTACTGCACATTTCTAAAAAAKCGCCTCAACCCTCTGATGGTCTGTCATTACCCCAAATGCCCCATCCTAAAACCTCGCTCCGAAGTGCAGTCAGTCACTGGCTATAATAGCAAAGGACAGCAATTTATGTGATCTCAGTCTATCTCAGTTTAAGAAGAGAGAAAAAAACAGCTCTGGAACGACTTGAGTYTTTCAAGTGTTCTAAGATAAGAACACAGTTTCGTCTGGTGCAGCCTCTAAACAACGGTCTGTATCTTGTCTGGAAAAGTTGTATYTTGGAGAGCTTCAATGCACAAACAAAACATTGCTTACAGTTCARGAACTAAGCCAAATTTGTTAAGCAAATATCCTGTTATGTCTAAGATCTTGGTGATCACAGCATTTTGTTGACCAGTTATGTCTTTTCGTATGTAATGGTCCCCTATTTCACGTCAGTGAACGCTAATGATAAAGCCCGGTTTTGCTCTGATTCACCATCTGTGCTTCATTAGTGACTAACACTGTTTTGGGACATCTTCCCAGGCAACATGGGAAATAGTTGAAACACAGTTCGACTGTTAGCCTAACGCCCACTGGTCTCTATCTCTGCCACCACAGTTTAGGCTACTTCAGCTGGAATGGGCCTCGTGCTGACCTCTAAAGCAATGAATTTAAACTGTGGCAAAGATGTGCATTTCCGGGGACCTCAGTCATGCCATGAACTTTCTCAAGTCGTCGATCGAATTAATGATGTTGTTTTTAAATTGCTTCGTTTTTGTTGTGCTTGACAGCGCTTTCAGATTTCTTCATGTAATCAATAGCGCTATAAAAGTTGAATAAATGATTTATAGACCAAAAGGACTGATAGTTCTGACATTCAGGAAATGTCATAAGTTGTCAGAATCCTGTACATTGCTTTAATAACCAAGGCAATTGCATGGACAGTTGGGCCCAGTGGTAGAGAAAATGAGTTGCCAATGTGGCCGGGGTTAACGGAAATATATTTAACTAAAATATAAACGCAACCTGTAAAGTGTTGGTCCCGTGTTTCATGAGCTGAAATAAAAGATCCCAGAAATGTTTCATACTGTATGTAACATTTTTATTTCTCAAATTTTTGGTACAAATTTGTTTGCATCCCTYTTAGTGAGCATTTGTCCTTTGCCAAGATAATCCATCAACCTGACAGGTGTGGAATATCAAGAAGCTGATTAAACAGCATGATCATTACACAGATGCAACTTGTGCTGYGGACAATTAAAGGCCACTCTAAAAMGGGCAGTTTTGTCACACAACAGACAACAGATGTTTTGAAGGAGCATGCAATTGGCATTCTGACTGCAGTAATGTCCACCAGAGCTGTTGCCAGAMAATTGAATGTTAATTTCTCTACCATAAGCTGCCTCCAATGTAGCTTTAGAGAATTTAGAAGTATGTCCAACCGGCTTCACAACCACAAACGATGTGTAACCATGCCAGCCCAGGACCTCCACACCCGGTTTCTTCACCTGTGCACCAGCCACCCAGACAGCTGATGAAACTGCACAACCAAAGAATTTCTGCACAAGCTGTCAGAAACCGTCTCAGGTAAGCTCATCTGCATGCTCGTCGTCCTCACCAGGGTCTTTGACCTGACTGCAGTTTGGCGTCGTAACCYACTTCAGTGGGCAAATGCTCACCTTCGATGGCCACTGGTACGCTCTGCACGAATGAAACCCGGTTTCAACTGTACTGGCCAGATGGCAGACATCATGTATGGCGTCGTGTGGACGAYCGGTTTGCTAATGTCAACATTGCTGGTGGTGAGGTTATGGTATGGGAAGGCATAAGCTACGGACAATGAACGCAATTGCATTTTATCAATGCGAATTTGAATGCAAAGCTACCGTGACGAGATCCTGAGGCCCATTGTTGTGCCATTCATCCGCCGCCATCACCTCATGTTTCAGCATGATGGCACGGACACATGTCGCAAGGATTGGTACACAATTCRTGGAAGCTGACATGTTCTTCCATGACCTGCAGACATGTCACCCATTGAGCATGTTTGGCAGCGTGTTCCAGTTCCTGCCAATATCCAGCAARGTCTCACAGCCATTGAAGAGGAGTGGGACAACATTCCACAGGCCACAATCAACCGCATGATCAACTCTATGCAAAGGAGATTTGTCGTGCTGCATCAGGCAAGTGGTGGTCACACCAGATACTGACTGGTTTTGTGATCCCCTACTTTTTTTTTAAGGTGTCTGTGACCAAAAGATGCATATCTGTATTCTCAGTCATGTGAAATCCATAGATTAGAGCCTAATTTATTTATTTCAATTGACTTGATTGATTTGATTTGATTGATTGTAATCTTAAAATCTTAAAATTGTTGCATGTTGTGTTTATATTTTTGTTCAGTGTATATTCAATGACCTGCCTTCCTATCCAAAGCCATTCCACTGCCATCCTCACAYCCAGCAACATCGAACTAGAGGCTGCTGTTTTATTAAATAACAGCAATGACATCATTCTCTCTCAGACTCCAATCTTAAAGCCTATTTATGTTTGAGACCGCAAATAGGAACGAATGGCTGCTTTTATTTGTTTCTATGGCCATTTTCCATGGCGTATGTGTGAGATAAAATGAGCCTTTCCCATTAGGTGGTCAAGAGTGTGGTTGAAATACCCATCTTCTATCGACTTTGTACATCGGACACAACACAAATGAAGAAAAGTAATTTGAAAGACGCATTGTTTGGCAGGGMTTGTATTATATTCTACTGCCCTGCTACCATTTGTGTTGGATCATTTGCAAATATTTGTATCTGTGAGAGGTCCAAGGGGAATGTATTATTCCTCAGGAAACGTAAACTGTCTGGGTTTCAGAATATGTCCCAAGGGCACGTCAGTTTACTCCTTTTGAAAATCTCCCTTCCTTCAGGCTAGACCTGGGATGCCAACACACACACAGAAGATCCAGTGGTTGTCAGTGGAGGTGGTATTTTTCTGGCACTGAGCATTTGCATGCCATCTCCAAAAAACGAGACTTAAAAAGGTTAATATTCAGATTGACAGTAGAGACGATGCCAAATAGATTCCCTCCTTTCCTCATGTTGTAAAGGCAAATGCCTCCTTTTGAGTCGTAAGTTTGCCATGCCTCAACTAAGCTGTATGTGGCCTCATGTACTTCTTCACCATTCTATAAGGAAAGTGGCCTCATTGTATGCGTGTGATCTTTTGCTGTCTGCTACCCGGCAGAGAGACTCTTGCCTCATCAGATAAATCAGCTTGGCATTCTGAAGGTATGCTGTCCGTGTTTATGCTGTTCACTCACCTGCTTCGCTGAGCAGTGACAGCAGCGCTCTGATGTTCCCTGATAACAATAATGGCACATGTGTGTGTGTTTGGGGGGGGCTTATTTATAGTCTTGCCTCTAAAATGTTCTAGGGCCAGGCTCAATGTAAGTGTGTCCACTGTTGCGCCCAGAATTGTTTGGCAGGTGGAGATGACAGGAAGTGGTATTCTGGACTAGTACCACATGATTGTCTCCAATTGAAAACACAAAACCCCACCAGTTGTCTGCCTGTGAGAGACATCTCCATCCCGTTGGGACTCACCAGCAGCATTTCTCCATCTGACTGAGAGGCAGGCATTTGCAATATTAATGGATGCAACAGTTGAACATTACTTCACGGCTTGCCTCGGTGCCTATGTGGGTTGAAATTATTTCAAGCCTCTACCAGATCTGGCTTCGCTCCCAATCACCATCATTTTGATGTCATTAAGCCTTACCTGACATGTTTTTGCCTCTTCTGAGTCTGAAAAAAGTGATATGGAAAGTTAGCGAGGCTCATCCCCAAACATGAGCAGATGTGCTTCTGAGTGGCTCATTACGAAGCCGCCGTAACAGCTGTCTATCGGCGGGCGATCAGATCCGGCTCTCCAAAATCTCAGGCATGTTCTGGGAGAAGAAAGTGCGCCTGTGATGTCGGTGCCACGGCAAGAGAGCAGGTCAAACTGATCGCACGCCGGCCTCCTCCACGCGATTGTTGCAACACCTATCAAATCCACCACTGGCCAGTCTGCAGGACTCTCTCGTTTGAATTCAACTCCCTCTCTCGCTGTGTAAATTCACTTCAATACCTTCTGCCAAGGGATAGTCGGTAGTTCATCCTCATTTCAACTCGGAATAAACATGGGGATTGTTGTTTAAAGCACATGACGACTGACTGCCTCTCGGAAAGTATTATAGTAAACAAATGCTCCCACCACCATGACACAGCAAATAATGGAACTTGGATTGCAAGTTGAAATGCATAGTAGTTCCTGATATTGTGTTAGATTGCACTCCCTGTCAGACACACATACTGTATATATTATTTATTTATTTTATTAATCTCCCATGACAATTAATATGAACATGCCACATATCTACAGTTGAAGTCGGAAGTTTACATACACCTTAGCCAAATACATTTAAACTCKGTTTTTCACAATTCCTGTGTAATCCGAGTAAAATCCGAGTAAAATTCCCTGTCTTAAGTCAGTTAGGATCACCACTTTATTTTAAGAATGTGAAATGTCAGAATAATAGTAGAGAGAATGATTTATTTCAGCTTTTATTTCTTTCATCACATTCTCAGTGGGTCAGAAGTTTACATACACTCAATTCTGTCTCTTATACACATCTAGATGTGTATAAGAGACAGCTCCAATACCTTGACTTTGTTGTCCTTAAGCCATTTTGCCACAACTTTGGAAGTATGCTTGGGGTCATTGTCCATTTGGATGACCCATTTGTGACCAAGCTTTAACTTCCTGACTGATGTCTTGAGATGTTGCTTCAATATATTCACATAATTTTCTTTCCTCATGATGCCATCTATTTTGTGAAGTGCACCAGTCCCTCCCGCAGCAAAGCACCCCCATAACATGATGCTGCCACCCCCGTACTTCATGGTTGAGATGGTGTTCTTCGGCCTGCAAGCCTCCCCCTTTTTCTTCCAAACATAACAATGGTCATTATGGCCAAACAGTTATATTTTTGTTTCATCAGACCAGAGGACATTTCTTCAAATGTTCTATTGTGCAGTTGCAAACCATAGTCTGGCTTTTTTTATGGCGGTTTTGGAGCAGTGGCTTCTTCCTTGCTGAGCGGCCTTTCAGGTTATGTCGATATAGGACTCGTTTTACTGTGGCTATAGATACTTTTGTACCTGTTTCCTCCAGCATCTTCACAAGGTCCTTTGCTGTTGTGCTGGGATTGATTTGCACTTTTCGCACCAAAGTACATTCGCTGTCTCTTATACACATCTAGATGTGTATAAGAGACAGGTCCTATTGTGCAGTTGCAAACCATAGTCTGGCTTTTTTTATGGCGGTTTTGGAGCAGTGGCTTCTTCCTTGCTGAGCGGCCTTTCAGGTTATGTCGATATAGGACTCGTTTTACTGTGGCTATAGATACTTTTGTACCTGATGCTCCAGCATCTTCACAAGGTCCTTTGCTGTTGTGCTGGGATTGATTTGCACTTTTCGCACCAAAGTACATTCATCTCTAGGAGACAAAACACATCTCTTTCCTGAGCGGTGTGACGGCTGCGTGGTCCCATGGTGTTTATACTTGCGTACTGTTGTTTGTACAGATGAACATGGTACCTTCAGGCGTTTGGAAATTGTTCCCAAGTATGAACCAGACTTGTGGAGGTCTACAATTTTTATTCTGCGGTCTTGGCTGATTTATTTAGATTTTCCCATGATGTCAAGCAAAGAGGAACTGAGTTTGAAGGTAGGCCTTGAAATACATCCACAGGTACACCTCCAATTGACTCAAATGATGTCAATTATCCTTTCAGACGCTTCTAAAGCCATGACATAATTTTCTGGAATTTTCCAAGCTGTTTAAAGGCACAGTCAACTTAGTGTATGTAAACTTCTGACTTACTGGAATTGCGACACAGTAAACTATAAGTGAAATAATCTGTCTGTAAACAATTGTTGYAAAAATMACTTGTGTCATGCACAAAAGAGATGTCCTAACCGACTTGCCAAAACTWTAGTTTGTTAACAAGAAATGTGTGGAATGGTTGAATAACGAGTTTTAATGACTCCAACCTAAGTGTATATAAACTTCTGACTTCAACTGTATCTACAGACAGGAATCAATGCAGTGACTTTTCGTAACGAGTTGACCTTCAGTCAGTCACTGGGTGTTGACATGTCAATCGAAGAAGTAGCCTCGATCATCAGTTTACACTGGAATCACGTGTCACGTCTTGAGAGATGAATACAACAAGTTTGTAGGGTCACAAACTTAATARAATCATTGTGTGCTAGGAATATGGGACCAAATACACTTTTGACAAAATGTAATGCACTATGAAGTGAATTTGTCCAAATACTTTTGACACCTTCAAATGGGGGGACTAGATGCATGAAGTGCTTTACTTTCTAAACGGTAAAACAGATGTGTATGGATATACTCTCAGATAAAATGTGACATTCTGTACTGTCAAATCCAAAGTTCTGGAATATAGAGCAAAATTAAATGTTTTAGCTTCACTGTCCAAATAAATACGGAGAGTCCTTTATATATACTGTCCTCTATGATAATTTTCCAGTTCACTGATCATTGATTATATCAGCTTCAGAGCAATTAAAGGGCAAATGTAAAATGCACTATCAGAGTAAAATCAGCAATCTATTAGTCAGATTTCCTCTGGGAGTCCACAGCAGTCTGGCAGTTGAGAAAATATGTAAGGTATCACTCAAGTCAAAGTAATACCTCCATCAAGGGGACWGTTAGGGGCAGCCAATGACATCCGACTCCAGTGTGTGGGGACTTTTATGGGCTTTTGCCGATACCTTCATCTGGACTTTTATCCAGTGCTGACGGTAGTGAGCYGAGACATACATCAACACCTTGCGACAGCCCGGTCCAATAACGCTCTCTGGCAATATCGTTGTCCCGGACGCTGTGGTGACGTTTACCATCCTAAAATGTTCAACAACCGCAGAACASTTTCACGCTCATTGTCATTTGTCACATATTGAGCCACTGTCTTCCGAAGTGTGTCATGGCATATGATCTCAAACGTGACAGGTGGAGTGACTATTCTTCTATTTACACTTTTGTTCCTTACACCGTACCCAAACCGGCCATCATGCGCAAATTGATTTTGTCCCCCCACACCAAACGCGGTCACGACACGCAGGTTAAAATATCAAAACAAACTCTGAACCAATTATATTAATTTGGGGGCAGGTCGAAAAGCATTACATATTTTATGGCAATTTAGCTAGCTAGCTTGCAGTTGCTAGCTAATTTGTCCTATTTAACTAACTTGCTGTTGCTAGCTAATTTGTCCTGGGATATAAACGTTGAGTTGTTATTMTACCTGAAATGTACAAGGTCCTCTACTCCGACAATCCACACATAAAACYGTCAACRGAATCGTTTCTAGTCATCTCTCCTCCTTCCAGGCTTTTTCTTCTTTGYACTTTATATGGCAATTGGCATCTAACTTTCATAGTTACCACGACAAACGACCAAACTCCGTTCATCTTTCAACCACCCACGTGGGAAAAGCCAATGAGAAGATGGCACGTGGGTATCTGCTTCTATAAACCAATGAGGAGATGGGAGTGGCTGGACCTGCACCGCGTTCAGCGTCACAAATAGAACTGACTTCTATTTTAGCGCCTGGCAACGCAGACGCTCGTTGGCGCGCACGAGCAGTGTGGGTGCAATAATTGAATAACATGTATGTTTAAATTTATTTTTCAACGCACGCTACGTGAGCGGTGTGGTCAGCATGTTAGAAGTGAACAATGGTAGAATGTGTTTCTTTACCGGCCGTTTACAMGAGACTCTTGCTTCGGTCCTATGTTGTCTTGCCAGGCCCCAATGACTATATAAGGAAACGGTTCAGGTGGAGATAAGATCAGTGTATAGTTTGGCTCAGGGTCCAGGGTGTCAACTGTAGTGGGCTGTGGTGTGTCATAAGTAGACGACACGTCACATAGTTTGTGCTGACCAGACTTTAGTTTCACTCTTACTGCACAGTTTACAATTGGCTCTTTCATCCCCCTCCTCTCCCCTGTAACTATTCCCCAGGTCGTTGCTGCAAATGAGAACGTGTTCTCAGTCAACTTACCTGGTAAAATAACGGTAAAATAAAAAAATAAAAACAATTTTAAAAAACAAGCAACCATGAAGAACTGACCTGCCATWGTAATCGTGTTAGGATCTTAATTTGATCAACCTGTTGCAGGAGAACTTCACACTTGTTGTGTATTTGAGGTTTAAAAAGGCTTCTGAAGTTTGTAATTTCCACTTTCAAATTCCTGTTGCTGCAGGATTATTTTCCTGCTGGAGCAACGTGCCTCAGATTAAGACTGTTCTCCTCGTGTACACTGCTGTATATTTACAGAAGTATGTGGACACCCCTTCAAATGAGTGAATTTGGCTTTTTCAGGCACACCCGTTGCTGACAGGTGTATAAAATCGAGCACACAGCCATGCAATCTCCATAGAAAAACATTGGCAGGAGAATGTCCTTACTGAAGAGCTCAGTGACTTTCAACGTGGCACCATCATAGGATGCCACTGTTCCAACAAGTCAGTTTGTCAAATTTATGCCCTGCTAGACCTGCCCKGGTCAACTGTAAGTGCTGTTATTGTGAAGTGGAAGCATCTAGGAGCAACTGCTCAGCCGTGAAGTGGTAGGCCACACAAGCTCACAGAACGGGACTGCCGAGTGCTGTCCTCGGTTGCAACACTCACTACCGAGTTCCAAAAGATTCCCAGAAGAGTGGAGGCTGTTAGAACAGTAAAGGMGGGACCAACTCCATATTCGAGATATTCGATGAGCAGGTGTCCACATACMTTTGGTCATGWYGTGTACGTGTCTATACCAGAAGGCGAGTTGGTCTATCTCACAAAAGATATGTTGGATCCTAATGAGATTTTACATGATGTGGAAATTCTTACACAGGGACACTCGAAGTCAATCTCAATATGAATCTTTGTTTATTGTCAGCGTGCTGCGGAGCTTCCAACCAAATCAATGCACCATAGTACACATGTCAATCAGGAGCTCTGCTTGGGCAGTCCCAGCAGTTGTCTTATATATGGCTATACACAGACAAGTTATATTTGCATGATTTAGCATAATGAATTAATCATTACCGTTTTGTTTAATACGTGTGACCGACGAATACTGGAGCATAACATGTGACAGACCAATACCTCACGAGGCTTCTTCTCTCAAAGCTGAGACCTTGAAACTGAGATATCTTTCATTCTCAAAACAAGGTTCTGGGCGTACTGCCAAATTGCAGCTATTGATAGTGAGGATTCGTTCAGTCAGCCACTTGCAGCCACTTGCAGGAACACAGAAATTGTTTCAGTACATAAATASATAAATAGAACACAGACATTCGTTATAAGAAAAGCACAGACATAAAAATTCCCATTACAGATACATTCATAAATGCAATAATATTTGACATTTTAGAATGTGGCTTATGGCATTGGAGTGAACAGCACAGTATAGTATGGTCACCTGCTAATGACTCCTCTATTATTCAACTGGGTTTCTCGTCACCCGAGAGAGGGGGTTTCCTTTCCTCTGGTTAACGACCAGACAGCATTATCACCAGACCAGGCTTGGATATCCTCAGGTCAACATGGGTTATGTTAATTACGTTGAAACCACAGTCCATGCACGGTTATAGCTCCACACACCTCCGACAAGGCTCTTATGTGACACTGGAGTGTGATTGTCTGTAACACTTGCAGGTGTGTTGCCGGATGATGAATTGTAGGTCCTCTGAGTGCTGGCCTGTTTTTCTCATCCCGGCTCCCTGATGCCACAGAGCGAACCTAACATTTGGGATCTGATGCTAACTCATCTCAGAGTAAGACCTCGACATGCATGAGAAAAGCTTTTTGAACAGAGCACTGTTTAGTTCCATTACAGACCATGCTCCAGTAATATTGTAATAATGGGGGATATTTGAACAAGGGATATGGTAAGTGGAGGGAAACCTAACCTAGGAGGTTTGATGGAAGTCATGAGAAGGTCAAAGCTTTACATAGGGGATGTTTAGATTGAAGATCGGTTTCCTCTTCATGATATATTGTAATTTCTGAGAATAGAACAATCACCCAGAATACTCTTCGTCGTGGAAAGGTTCAGTACGGTTCCCTGATCTGTACTTTGTCATTTTGTTCAACTTTACCTCATTTTGGAAGTACTCATCTGAAGGAAAAGACATGGGCTGTGTCCGAATACCCATACTTGCTTTCTAAATAGTAGGCTTTTTGTATGTTTTATAGTATGTGAAATTTAGAAAATGTGTGCTAGAAATGCCAGGATGTCCTACTCATTTCGTTTTTTGAACTAGTAGAATTCGCTACATGCTATTGAGGAAGAAAATGGTCTTCTCACAGCCACATGTGTTTGACAACAGCTGATAATCAGAACAAAAATGCACGAATTGCACGGAACAAGTGAAATTGCGCATTAGATGAGCCCCTTCTCAGTTTGGATAAGTAGTATGTTGATATTTGTTGCTTACTGCATACTTTTTACTAAACAGTACATTCTAAATATACTGAACAAAAATATAAARGCAACAATTTCAACGATTTTACTGAGTTACAGTTCATATAAGGAAATCAGTCAATTGAAATAAATAAATAATCTATGGATTTCACATGACTGGGAATACAGATATGCATCTGTTGGTCAAAAATACATTTAAAAAAAAGTAAGGGTGTAGATCAGAAATCCAGTCAGTATCTGGTGTGACCACCATTTGCCTCATGCAGCGCAACACATCTCTTTCGCATAGAGTTGATTGTGGCCTGTGGAATGTTGTCCCACTCCTCTTCAATGGCTGTGCGAAGTTGCTGGATATCGGCGTGAACTGGAACACACTGTCGTACACGGCGACCCAGAGCATCCCAAACATGCTCATTGTGTTCGTTGTCCGTAGCTAATGCATGCTCATACCATAACCCCACCACCACCATGGGGCACTGTTCATATTGCWGACATCAGTAAACTGCTCACCCACATGACTCCATATACGTGGTCTGAGGTTGTGAGGCTCTATAACGGCGTTGAAGGTGGCTTATGGTAGAGGAATTAACATTAAATTCTCTYGCGACACCTCAAGTTGACATTCCTGCCTATGGCATGCTCCCTAAAACTTGAGACATCTGTGGCATTGTGTTGTGTGACAAAATTACACATTTTAGATTGTCCTTTTATTGTCCCCAGCACAACCTTTGTAATGATCATGCTGTTTAATCAGCTTCTTGATATGCCACACTTGTCAGTTGGATGGATTATGTAAAGGAGAAATGCTCACTAACAAGGATGTAAACAAATTTGTGCCAAACATTTTAGAGAAATTATATTTTTGGGCATATTGAAAAATGCTGGGATCTTTTATTTCAGCCCATGAAACATGGGACCAACACTTTACATGTTGCATTTATACTTTTGTTSAGTGTAGTATGACTAGTACACAGTAAGTCGTTTTTGTAATTATTAGTAGGCAAGACAGATTTCGAACGCGGCCAACGTCTGCTTACCATGTAAGAAATGAGCTGCAGGAATAAACTGCTGCTACTTTACAAGATAAGCTAGATGTGGGACCTTTGTGTCAGCAAGATAATGTACTATGTGTACTGAAAAAAGTCAGCAACACGTGGTCCCTTAGGAATAGGGCAACCATTTTGAGAACTAGCTGTGCCACAGTTGTGTTCCCTTCTTTGCAGAAGGCAAAAGTATGACATGACAGCAGTGTGCATGTTGTGATTTTATGCTGTGTTGTGATTTCAAAAATGGTGGGTCCCCAGTTTGTCCGTAGTCCCACAATGCTTTGGTCAGGACAACAACATTGGACCTTTGCTTATGATTAATATGTCGCACGACAAACTTGGCACGACAATTCACTGGAGCAGGAGCTGTGGTAAGGAAGCAGTCACTGTGACGCCTGCTAGCTCAGTCCAAGCTGTCTCCTACATTATGACATATCACATCCATTTAGTCCATTATSAAACAAAGGGCAAGTATTCATCCAGAAACACTGGCTGCATTAAGGGCCGTGTCACTCAGGGCCTACATTAATTCCACTTATAACAGTGCTTGCTGTCTGCCATTTCTCAAGCCGGGRCCTAAGCAGCGTACCGCGCAGCTCCAGAAAATAACGAAACATGCAAGTATGGATTTGTATAAGTTGGGCATTCACTTCAGACAAATATTGTCTTTGACTTTCAATACTGGCCAGAGTTGTCACATTAATTACTTGACATGGGCTATTCCCTTCAGCTCTTAGTGGAGCTACTAAAGGCTAGTGTCACTYCACTACCTTAATGAGTCCACATAAATGTCTGCTCTCCAAAGCTTTTCGTATCTTTGCCGAGGACACATACCYATTTCGTTGCCACTCAGCAGCAGGGTGTATCAGTGTGGCAACAAGAATGGATGACAACATCTGACCTGATGGTCCAGAAGATTGTCCTGACATCATGCTAGAGGWGGAAGATATTGTGTCTCACACATTGGTTATTGGCCTGGATGGATATTGTCTCGAAGAAGAAACTAGATTCATGTCATTTGTCAGAGAATCTATATGTATATTTTCTACATTGTATATCATCATGTTGGCTTCCATCCCATATAACCGCTGTGTTAGACCGTAGTCAGCTCTACGTAGAAATATAACATCTGCTAAATGTAGCCAGCCACTGAACAAGTCCCAAGTAAAGTGAAGCCTCTTTCTCCACTTTATAGAGTTCCCATCTAGTGGCTGTCAGTGTGTCTGGACTCCTCACTGTGCCTTCCTCACAAACACACAGCGCATTCTGTCACTGCCTTTATACCAGACATCAAAGCCGTCTTGTAATTACGAGTGACTGATGAACGACACCGCATTCGTGAGCTTTTTTTTACGCCCACGCTAGCCTTAAAGGCCTGCAGAATTAATGTTTTCACTTTGGCAAGAAGGTAGAAACAACTTTAGCGCTTGTTGGCGATGTCCCCTAAAACGTGTTATTTAAATACATTTTTTTTTCTACAAAATGTATTACACGCTATAGCGATCATAAAGGTTGAGCATTTTATCCTCTTGAGATGGATATTGTGTTGACACACAATGCTGTTGCAGTCATGTATAATATTGCTCACAGTGGCAGGCACAACATGGACCCCTGGGAGTTTGTAAAGCAATACGCTTGACTGTGTGTGAAATGAGTTTGATAGATGATGAGGTATTGGATTGCTGTCTGACCMAAGGTCACATGCTCCAGATAATATTTTAAAGCCCCTCTTACGGTGATGACCCAGTGCCACGATATTACAGTATATTAATAAGTCATGTGACATAATGACTGGGTTCATGGAGCAGGCCTTACACTAGCAGGCCAAGATTACTGCTGAGAGTTGCATCTCGGTTGTAGGTACTGAATGTATCAGCATTGGCTGCCATACTGAAGTGAATATGGTCCCGTGTGGCTCAGTTGGTAGAGCATGGCGCTTGCAACGCCAGGGTTGTGGGTTCATTCCCCACGGGGGGACCAGGATGAATATGTATGAACTTTTCAATTTGTAAGTCGCTCTGGATAAGAGTGTCTGCTAAATGACTTAAATGTAAATGTAATCGTTTTTGCATTTCAATGTCTTTTACATTTGAAAGCCAATTTCAAACAACAATATTTTACCGAATTAATGGTGAGACCAAGCTGCCTAGGCTTGGTCATAATGGCTGACATGAGATGCGTCCACTTTGATGATATTTTGTGCCCAGATCTGAGATTTAATTTCCCTTTAATAATACATGAGTGATGAATCTAAATGTTTTCACATTGCAGGTAAATGCACTCCAGTGTTGTTGTCCTGAGAGTTCTTTGTGACAGTAACTGATCTCCACTGCTTGCACTCATCTCCCTTCCCCATTCACTTTGTCTCCCAGCATGCATTGCAGCCACCAGTTGCCCTGGTAACTGTGACACTCACCATGCTGTATCTCCTAGGTTACGTCTGCCCCCAGAACGACCACAGGCGCGGCGTCAGAGCTCGGCTCATGAAGCTCTTTCCTTGCTCCTCTGCCAAAAAGTCATCTACCAGTAGCCAAAGCAAGTCTTTCACACTCTCTTTATCTCTCTTTCCCCCTAACTGTTAWCCTTCCTCCCTTCTCTCTGGGGTCAATTCAGTCTATTCAGGGTGTAAACTGAKATTTCAATTCAATAATTGAAAAAAAGGTGTATACTTTCAATACATTCTCAATAAACTGTAAAGTACAAGTTATTTATTTCAAAATGTTTTATTATTTTAAATGTTTTWATTCAAATCACTTCCTGAATTGACTGCCTTCAATTCYAATTGACCCCAYCKCTGTACTGTAGTACAGTCAGTGTGGTTTTTGACAGAAACCGCAGGCCAGTCACTGCTTCTCTGTCTGCTCGCTGATGCCCTCGTCTTCTGTGTCTGGCCACTGGCACCAATTGCAAGGAAACATTTTTGAAGAGACATAATACCTACTTTACCTTCTACAAAAATGTGGGACCTAAAATCAAAGTCTAATCCCTCCCATTTCAAATAATATAATAATATTCAAACTTCAAAGAGTGAAGAGAAGGTGCATGGCAAAAGACATGCAAATGTCAATATGGAAGATGTCAATGCACTGGGTTAGGTCTGATGCTACAACCCACCTGTTTGCAATATACCTGGGGGGGGGGACTTTATTGTCCATTGGATAAACAGTAATTGAAACGCTGACTATGATGATGTCATAACTATGAGTCAGTAGAAACTGGTGAATCATTCATCTGGGTTGTCTGGTTGATGTGACTGTCCCTGTGTGTGTAAAAAAGTAAAAGTTTGAGGAACAAAACAAAAATGAATAAATATAAGCCATTGCAAATAGTGCCTTTGGATAGAACTTTCTTTAATAATTTAACCAGCGACATGCAGAGGCCGACTCCATTGCACTCTTTTGATGAATCACCTCTCACGCAGTGTCTTACCTCACTTTGTGGAGCACCAACACACTCAGTGGACAGGACATTGACTTGACAGTGTGAGTGACGGCAGTAATTGATTCAGCATCACGAGAAGGGTAAGCATGTTTACGTTAGCTTTATGAATAGGACTACTAGATATTGTATTATTTTGGAGAGTGAGCATAGGATTTTCACCAGCATCGTAGGGAAACTCAGACTCCGAAACAAATGGTGTGTCTTCACTTACCCATCCCATGCTTGTAGATACACACCCACCCTTTTGGGGCCCAGCTCCATTTTGGCAGGTTAATCAAGGACTGAGAGGAGACGTGGTCTTTTAGGCTAATGAGGGTTGGCGAGATGCTGTCATATCTCAGGTGTGTGTGTGTGTGTGTGTGTGTGTGTGTGTGTGTGTGTGTGTGTGTGTGTGTGTGTGTGTGTGTGTGTGTGTGTGTGTGTGTGTGTGTGTGTGTGTTGTGTGTGTGTGTGTGTGTGTGTGTGTGTGTGTGTGTGTGTGTGTGTGTGTGTGTGTGTGTGTGTGTGTGGGTGTAACGAGTCAAGCGCTTAGCTCCGAGGACAACCGCTAGCGGGTGACAGGGCCCGAGGACGGCGGGTGTCATCATTACAGGCCCATTAAAGTGTTTCTCAGGGTTCAGCAGCCTCATCTTGAGGAGGCTCTTTGCCAGAGGGGCTGTGTTCTTAGGTCTCTAACACTAATTACGTCGCTGCCGTGATATTTCATAGGAGAGATTGGGACACCGGCAACCGTTTTGCCATGTAAGGTTTTCTAATGAAGGGACAAGGGGAGGATGTGAAAAGAAAAGAGGTTCCTTGATTGGTTGGCTTTTGAAGTGTGCTTGAAGCTGACCCTTAAGCCTAATGTCAAATAATGTCAAATTGTAATGATCATCAAGTGAATATGGCTAAACTGACAATGACGGCACGCTACTAGCCTATATTCTTACTCTCCTGAGACTGATACTGTGCAGCTGAAATTCAATTGTCTGTAGGCCTTTAAACCATTCGTGTCCTTTGCGTGAATGGCATATTAATTGGATTTCATTAGCAACAGGGGTGATACAAATGTGTYTATTTGCTCCTGTGCTGTAATTGTACAACATTTAATTTTGGCTAAAGTCTCCTTTGGCTGACTATGGTGGATAGTTGGTTCAGAACAGTCATATTAAAGCCACTGCATTTAAGTGGGGACTACATGGTATGCTTTCCCCACAGAAACGGACTACTGCATTTGGGGCCTCGGCACCGACCTCCTTTATGAAAACAGATTTTGTTTTAGGTAAATGGCAAACTTCCTGCAATTGTGTTGAAAACATTTATATTCTATACGTTTTGWCATGAGGCTATGAGAATATTTTGCAGATTTAAAGCAAATTTCCTGTTATTCTACACATTTTGCCATGAGGCTGAGTGAGAATCTTACAGTTTTACAGCACATTTCCTGCAATTATAAATATTTTTGCTATCATATGCTATCTGGGGGGCCCACAACCCCTCAAAATAAAAATCATATAATATGGTTGGAGGCCCCGTGGAGTTCGGGGGCTGCTGGACACGTGCCCTGCGTAACTGTGGCTGGATAATAACCGCAGCACTTAAGGATCCAGAGTTACCATGTTTAGAAGAACTGTTTGACATTTAAATCGTAGTCCCATTAACCCTGCTGCTGCTATAAAAAGCGATGGTTTAATAGATAGAGAACTAGTGTTTCTTCTCAATTATTTGATTAACATGGGTAGTATAAACTACACACTTATAATATCTGTGCTTTGAGGGTGATTCAGGGTTGTGTGATCTTTGTGGCACAACTGACTGAAATAAACTCAACAACTGAGACATAAACTGAACAAGTTCCACAGACATGTGACTAACAGAAATGGAATAATGTGACCCTGAACAAAGGGGGTTCAAAATCAAAAGTAACAGTCAGTATCTGGTGGCCACCAGCTGTATTAAGTACTGCAGTGCATCTCCTCCTCATGGACTGCACCAGATTTGTCAGTTCTTGCTGTGAGATGTTACCCCACTCTTCCACCAAGGGACTTGCAAGTTCCCGGADATTTCTGGGGGGAATGGCCCTAGCCCTCACCCTCTGATCCAACAGGTCCCAGACGTGCTCAATGGGATTGAGATCCGGGCTCTTCACTGGCCATGGCAGAACACTGACATTCCTGTCTTGCAGGAAATCATGCACAGAACGAGCAGTATGGCTGGTGGCATTGTCATGTTGGAGGGTCATGTCAGGATGAGCCTGCAGGAAGGGTACCACATGAGGGAAGAGGATGTCTTCCCTGTAACATACAGCGTTGAGATTGCCTGCAATGACAACAAGCTCAGTCCGATGATGCTGTGACACACCGCCCCAGACCATGACGAACCCTCCACCTCCAAATCGATCCCGCTCCAGAGTACAGGCCTCGCGTGTAACACTCATTCCTTCGATAATAAATGTGAATCCGACCATCACCCCTGGTGAGACAAAACCGGGACTCGTCAGTAAAGAGCACTTTTTGCCAGTCCTGTCTGGTCCAGCGATGGTGGGTTTGTGCCCATAGTCGACGTTGTTGCATCTGATGTCTGGTGAGGACCTGCCTTACAACAGGCCTACAAGCCCCCAGTCCAGCCTCTCTCAGCCTATTGCGGACAGTCTGAGCACTGATGGAGAGATTGTGCGTTCCTGGTGTAACTCYGGCAGTTGTTGTTGCCATCCTGTACCTGTCCCGCAGTTGTGATGTTTGGATGTACTGATCCTGTGCAGGTGTTGTTACACGTGGTCTGCCACTGCGAGGACTCTCAGCTGACCGTCCTGTAGCACTGTCTTAGGCGTCTCACAGTACGGGCATTGCAATMTATTGTCCTGGCCACATCTACATTCCTCATGCCTCATGGCAGCATGCCTAAGGCACGTTCACGCAGATGAGCAGGGACCCTGGGCATCTTTTTTGTTTTGTTTTTCAGAGTCAGTAGAAAGGCKTCTTTAGTGTCCTACGTTTTCATAACTGTGACCTTAATTGCCTACAGTCTGTAAGCTGTTAGTGTCTTAARGACCGTTCCACAGGTGCATGTTCATTAATTGTTTATGGTTCATTGAACATGCATGGGAAACAGTGTTTAAACCCTTTACAATGAAGATCTGTAAAGTTGTTTGGATTTTTYCGAATTACCTTTGYAGGACAGGGTCCTGAAAAAGGGACGTWCATTTTRTTGCTGAGTTTATAAGGACAGCACACACTCCTTTCTCTTATGGGTGAAATGTAGCCAGTTGTCTTCAGCTTCTGAACGTCTCACTCCTTCTTCCTCCTCTCCAGACAGCGTGGAGGATGAGTTGGAGCTTTCAGCCGTCCGCCATCGCCCCGAGGGCCTGGAGCAACTWGAGGCCCTGACTCGCTTCAACCGCAAGGAGCTGCAGATCCTCTACCGAGGCTTCAAGAACGTAAGTGGGCCAGTTGAACCACGCATCCAAAATGCCATTAAGAGAACATGCATTGTCTCTTTTCTGTCTCTCCGTAAATGTCCTCCTCCAACTATACATGTAGTCAGACTCGTGTTTCCATTCTTAGACKGTTCTTACCATTGAGGACCACTTTGGAAACAAGTGTTTTAATTAATAATTTTAAGTGCTTTCCTCTGGGTCCACATTGTACATACAGTTGAAGTCGGGATGTTTACATACACTTAGGTTGGAGTCTTTAAAACTCGTTTTTCAACCACTCCACAAATTTCTTGTTAACAAACTATAGTTTTGGCAACAGACAGATTATTTCACMTATAATTCACTGTATCACAATTCCAGTGGGTCAGAAGTTTACATACACTAAGTTGACTGTGCCATTAAACAGCTTGGAAAATTCCAGAACATGAGGTCATGGCTTTAGAAGCTTCTGATAGGCTAATTGACATCATTTGAGTTAATTYGAGGTGTACCTGTGGATGTATTTCAAGGCCTARGTTCAAACGTAGTYCCTCTTTGCTTGACATCAAGGGAAAATCTAAATAAATCAGCCAAGAATACACAAGTCTGGTTCATACTTGGGAGCAATTTCCAAACGCCTGAAGGTACCACGTTCATCTGTACAAACAATAGTARGCAAGTATAAACACCATGGGACCACGCAGCCGTCATACCGCTCAGGAAGGAGACGTGTCTCCTAGAGATGAACGTAATTTGGTGCGAAAAGTGCTAATAAATCCCAGAACAACAGCAAAGGACCTTGTGAAGATGCTGGAGGAAACAGCTACATATGTATGTATATCCACAGTAAAACGAGTCCTATATCGACATAACCTGAAAGGCCGCTCAGCAAGGAAGAAGCTACTCTTCCAAAACCACCATAAAAAAGCCAGACTACGGTTTGCAACTGCGCATTGGAACAAAGATCATACTTTTTGGAAATGTCCTCTGGTCTGATGAAACAAAAATGGAACTGTTTGGCCATAATGACCATCGTTATGTTTGGAGGAAAAAGGGGGAGGCTTGCAAGCCGAAGAATACCATCCCAAACGTGAAGCACGGGGGTTTCAGCATCATGTTGTGGGGGMGCTTTTCTGCAGGAGGGACTGGTGCACTTCACAAAATAGATGGCACCATGAAGAAAGAAAATAATGTGGATATATTGAATCAACATCTCAAGACATCAGTTAGGAAGTTAAAGCTTGGTCGCAAATGCGTTTCCTTATGGACAATGATCCCAAGCATACTTCAAGTTGTGGCAAAATGGCTTAAGGACAACAAAGTCAAGGTATTGGAGTGGCCATCACAAAGCCCTAACCTCAATCCTATCAAAATGTGTGGGCAGAACTGAAAAAGCGTGTGCGAGCAAGGAGGCCTTCAAACCTGACTCAGTTACACCTGCTCTGTCAGCAGGAATGGACCAAAATTCACCCAACTTATTGTGGGAAGCTTGTGGAAGGCTACCCAAAACGTTTGACCCAAGTTAAACCATTTAAAGACAATGCTACCAAATACTAATTGAGTGTATGTAAATTRCTGACCCACTGGGAATGTGATGAAAGAAATAAAAGCTGAAATAAATCATTCTCTCTACTATTATTCTGACGTTTCACATTCTTAAAATAAAGTGGTGATCCTAACTGACCTAAGACAGGGAATTTTTCTAGGATTAAATGTCAGGAATTGTGAAAAGGTGAGTTTAAGTGTATTTGGCTAAGGTGTATGTAAACTTCTGACTTCAACTGTATGTGACCGACCGGGCTCGATTCCGTCTTATGTTGCAAATTTAGATTTTGTATTTTTTATGACAGTTTATTTAAGTAGAGACTTGGTATATGGTATATCATACACTATATTTGAGGAACAATGGGAAAGTAATTATGCTTTGAAAGTTGATAAACTTGTAACCTCATTTTTGAGACATGGCCCTTGGAATGTTTTGGTACACCTACTGGAGAGCTCTTCTTTGTCTACACCCATTCAGCATCGTTCACACCCTCTTAAGCTTTAGCCCCACCCATCTCTTTAAGGATTCACATGTGAGGCCATGTATTAAACAACCAAAGATTTCAAGACTAAAGGCTGGTTTATACTATGGGAGTGTTCATAAATGTCATCTGGAGTGCCAGAGTGTGCTCTGGGTGTTCGTAWACTCAGAACGTTGTCAGATTGTCCGTTCGTAAATTCAAAGCGTTTTGCTCTCGGAGCGRTCATWGAGCACACTGGACGCTCTGGCTGAGGASTACGGTTGATCCGAGCATGCTGACCTAACATCAGCAGTCAAGCACACAAGCTAACACAAATSAGAGAACCTGTCACTCTGACCATTTTACTCGCCCTAGCAGAGCTGTTTTTATGTTATCCAGAGCYTTGGCTCGCCACCATTGGACACTGGTGCAGTGGAAACGCGTTCTCTGGAGTGATGAATCACGCTTCACCATCTAGCAGTCTGACAGACAAAACTGGGTTTGGCGGTTGCCAGGAGAACGCTACCTGCCCTAATGCATAGTGCCAACTGTAAAGTTTGGTGAAGGAGGAATAATTTTCTGGGGCTGTTTTTCCTGGTTCTGGCTAGGAAAATCTTAACGCTACAGCTACAATGACATTCTAGTTTGGGGATGGACGTTTCCTGTTTCAGCATGACAATTCCCCCTTGCACAAAGCAAGGTCCATCCAGAAATGGTTTGCTGAGATTGGTGTGGAAGAATTTGACTGGCCTGCACTGAGCCCTGACCTCGATCCCATCAAACACCTTTGGGATGAATTGGAAGTCCAATTGCGAGCCAGGCCTAATCGCCCAACATCAGTGCCCGACCTCACTAATGCTTTTGTGGCTAAATGGAAGCAAGTCCCCGCAGCAACGTTCCAACATCTAGTGGAAAGCCTTCCCAGAAGAGTGGACGCTGTTATAGCACCAAAGGGGTGACCAARTCCATATTAATGCCCATGATTTTGGAATGAGATGTTCGATGAGRACGTGTCCACATACTTTAGGCCATGTAGTGTACCTCACTCGAGAATACTCAAGGATGAGTACTCAAGGAACAATTAGGTCACACCTCAAATGCATTCTATATACTATCTAATGACTAACGAACAATCAGGTCACACAAAGTTCTTTAGAGCGGCAAGTGTACAATAAAAAGGTCTTTGTCACCTCTGTTAAGAACTGTAATGAGATGACCCAGAATTAACTTGACCCAAATTGTCTGGTGACAAATGGGTAGGCCCACGGCCTATGACACCCGCATCCCGAGTGGCCCTGGTCCCGGTGGACACTACCCAGAGACCCTGTGATGCGCATAGGGGAAGTCTACCCATTAGCCCTTCACCACAGGAGACTGGAATAAGGGCTGATAAGTTCTCTAATGCCTGAGGCGGCTCTTAATTGTCACCATGTAGTCCCCTGACACCTTGTCCCTATGGAATCTCCCATCAAAACATTTTTAAGACCCCTTCCCCTACCTCTAGAGCTTTTTYTTTTCTCTCCTCTTTCGCTAAGACTGTTTTAAGGMGACATTTGGTCTTGCATGTTCAATGATATTGGCCTCTCAGCAGAAGCCAGACSCATCACTCCTCTACAGTTAGGCAGTTATTGTAGTTGGGCACATTTRCAATCAGGACAGTGTCTCAAACTTAGAAAAATCACAGCTTTTGTCCATTGTCGAGGCTATACCTCTTTAACTTATTACCCGCTCAGGTCAAAATCCTGATCTATGGTTCACCCTCAGCCAGTGTCAGGGGCCGAACACAMGAAAGCTTTTAAAAAACTGGCCAGACAAATGTAATCTGGAACAGTCTCTATTCTGAGCAATTTTGGCRCTGTGTCATTGACGTCTCGGACTTGGGTGCGAATCATCACTCCAAGGTGAGCGTCCGAGGGTGGTAGAATGAGAGTATTTTTGAACATCAAACTTTACGAGTAAGACATTTATAACCCCTCTGAGCYGCCAGGGTTTGGCTTTCTCTCGGATCAGTAGTGCCCGGAATGAGACTTTTGGCTGGCCGAACAGGGCTTTACTCAGACCGATGTGGTCATATGTCCAACACTGCTCGGCTTTATGGTCAGAAGCGGTACGAAGGTTGTTTCTCGCATTGCCGACATCATCCCAGACTCCTGACAATAGCAACCCAATCTCCTCACGTCTGACCAATTCTTCCACACTGCTCAGGAATTCAGAGCCAGGGCATCGGCATGGGGCATCAGATTGCCATCTCAGATTGTGACACTTTCAAATACATCAGTGGAGATGCCGCTGTGAAAACTTCTCAGTCAGTAGCTTGATTTTCCACATACACTTCCTTCCCCGACCTTGACGAGATGAGATGAATTTCACGTGCGGCTGGGTTTTGCATTCCACAAATTAGTTCTGATTGTCTTCTCATGGATGAGTTCATTTCACAAGTTTATCAAATGAATACAGATACATTGAGTCATCTCAGACCCATTCAAACCCATATGTAGAGAAGTGCACTGTCATAGAGTAACAATTTTGGGAGATTTGACTCTATTTTGATATTGATTGACAGACCAATCATATCAGCCCACCAACATGCTGACAACTTTCACTGGACATTTTTCTATTTGGCTTTAGTAGGTTTCCATTCTCCCCAAAATTGAGACGAGCTCTCTGGTCTCAGTGAGATTTATGTCACCGTGATCGAGATGAACTTGACCTCACCTCACGGAATGTAAGTGGCCGTTTTTGCGGGTTCTCTYGCCCCTGCGTTTTGATGGAATCAATACAGAAAACGTTTTAGCGGTCTCTTTCAGCAGGCTTGACCACTTTACCTGTCTTCGCTGGCCTTGATCAAACCCTCTCCTCTAAATCGAGCTCTTAACAACTTTAGGTGCAGTGTGAACTCTATGTTCTCAGTGAAAAGCAAAACATGCAGCAATCTGTTGCGTGTTGTGTGATCTGAAGTGAAGATGTTATTGTTTGGGTGGTGGCTTACATTTTAGTCAATTGGCTTGATTCCAAACTGAAAACGTCCCACATTCTCCCTGCCCTTGTCGACTTGCCTTCATCACTCTGGAGGGACTGGATAAATTAAAGCAATATTATTGAATCTCTATACACATTTCTTTCATCTGGCCTCCTCAAATGTGCTAGGGCGAGTCACTGCACTGTATAAAGGGCAGCGGTAGGACGTTTCTTTGTTTGGGACCCAGCCATTCTTCATTACTTTGCCATTTAGTCACTATGTCCAATTAGTGTTGACATCTGTAACCTCGCAACAGTCTCTGGGGATTCAAGGATAGTGTGAACACACTGCATTTCCACTCTGCGCGATTTTGATTGGCAGACAATAGGGCTGAAATAAGGGAAGCAGTTTAATGTCGCAACGTACTGTAACCATTCTGAGCGTAATTACTGTACTCTATATGGCCTCATGCAGCGTGAACAAGCAGTGTGGAGGGGATGGGAGGGTTGACAAGAACACAAAACACTGTTTTAATTAGCACTAGCTTTGCGAAACAACAAAGGCTCCAAATAAATATTGTCTACGTCGAACTTTGTGTCTGTACAACAGACACCTTGATTGGTTTAGTGATTAGGTTTGAAGTTGATTCAACACGGAGTATGCATGCCATGGAAGAACTGGGATATTTTCAGCTTCCAGGAATTATGTACAGATCCTTGCGCCATGGGGCAGTGCATTATCATGCTAAAACATGAGGTGATGGCGGCGGATGAATAGCACGACAATGAGCCTCGGGATCTCGTCACGGTATCTCTGTGCATTTAAATTGCCATCGCTAAATGCAATTGTGTACGTTGTCCGTAGCTTATACCTGCCCATTCCATAACCCCACCGCCACCATGGGGCACTCTGTTCACAACGTTGACATCAGCAAACCGTTCACCCACACAACGCCATACARGTAGTTGTGAGGCCGGTTGGACATAATGCCAAATTCTCTTAAACGATGTTGGAGGCGGCTTATGGTAGAGGAATTAATATTAAATTATCTGGCAACAGCTCTGGTGGGCATTCCTGCAGTTAGCATGCCAATTGCACGCTCGCTCAAAACTTGAGACATCTGTGGCATTGTGTTGTGTGAATTTCTTTTTTTTTTTAGAGTGTTCCTTTATTGTCCCCAGCACAAGATGCATCTGTGTAATGATAGTGCTGTTTAATCAGCTTCTTGATATCTTGGCAAATGATATCTTGTTGTTTAACCAATTTGTGCACACAATTTTAGAGAAATAAGCTTTTTTGTGTGTATGGAAATTCAGGGATTTTCAGCTCATGAAACATGGGACCAACACTTTACATGTTGCGTTTATATATTTGTTTAGTGTAATAGCTTATATGGAGATTGTCTGACAAACAAATATCTGAGGTATAGTATATTAGAATTACTGCAATATCCATGATTATGCATTTGTAAAATACAGTGCCTTCAGAAAGTATTCACACTTTTTCCATATTTGGTTGTTACAGCCTGAAATTAAATGGATTAKATGTTGTGTCACTGGCCTACACACAATTCCCCATAATGTCAAAGTGGAATGTTTCTAGAAATGTTTACAAATTCTTTAAAAAGAAAAAGCTGAAATGTCTTGAGTGGCAAGCCTAAATAAGTTAAGGAGATAAAAATGGACTCACTCTGTGTGCAAGAATAGTGTTTAACATGATTTTTGAATAACTACCTCATCAATGTACCCCACACATACAATTATCTATAAAGTCCCTCAGATCTATAAAGTCCCTCAGCAGTGAATTTCAAACACATATTCAACCACAAAGACCATGGAGGTTTTTGTGGTTGAAATAATTATTATTTATTTATTTCACCTTTATTTAACCAGGTAGGCCAGTTGAGAACAAGTTCTCATTAACAACTGCGACCTAGCGAAGATGAAGCAAAGCAGTGCGACACAAACAACACAGAGTTACACATGGAATAAACAAACGTAGAGTCAATAACACAATAGAAAAAGTCTATATACAGTGTGTGCAAATGGCGTGAAAAGGTAAGGSCATAAATAGGCCATYGAGACGAAGTAATTACAATTTAGCAAATTAACACTGGAGTGATAGATGTGCAGATGATGATGTGCAAGTAGAAATACTGGTGTGCAAAAAAGTWAATAAAAACAATATGYGGATGAGGTAGGTAGATTGGATGGGCTGTGTACAGCTGCAGCGATCGGTAAGCTGCTCAGATAGCTGATGCTTAAAGTTAGTGAGGGAAGAAGTCTCCAACTTCAGCGATTTTTGCAATTCGTTCCAGTCATTGGCAGCAGAGAACTGGAAGGAAAGGCGGCCAAAATAGGTGCTGGCTTTGGGGATGACCAGTGAGATATACCTGCTGGAGCGCGTGCTACGCAAAGAAGGGCAGCTATTGGTAGATGGGTAAAAAACAGCTGACATTGAATATCCCTTTGAGCATGAAGTTATTAATTACATTTTTGATGGTGTATCAATACATCCAGTCARTACAAGATAAAGGCGTCTTTCCTAACTCAGTTGCTGGAGAGGAAGGAAACCGCTCAGGGATTTCACCATGAAGCCAATGGTGACTAKAAACAGTTACAGAGTGTAATGGCTGTGATAGGAGGAAACTGAGGATGGKTCAACAACATTGTAGTTACTCCACAATACTAACCTAAAGAACAGAGTGAACGAAGGAAGCCTAAGTGTGAAAGAAGGAAGGCTGTGCAATTTTTTTCTCATTAACGCACTGAAGTAAAACTGCAAYAAATGTGGCAAAGAAATACATTTTATGTCCTGAATATGAAGTGTTATGTTTGGGCAAATCCAACACAAGACATCACTATGTACCACTCMTCATATTTTCAAGCATGGTGGTGGCTGCATCATGTTATGGGTATGCTTGTCATCGACAGGGACTAGGGAGTATTTTAGGATAAAAAGAGAAGGAGTAGAGCTAACCACAGGCAAAATCCTAGAGGAAAACCTGGTTCAGTCTGCTTTCCAACAGACACTGGGAGACACATTTTCCTTTCAGCAGGACAATAACCTTAAGCACAAGGCCAAATATACACTGGAGTTGCTTACCAAGAAGACAGTGAATGCTCCCGAGTGGCGTAGTTACAGTTTTGACTTAAATCGGCTTTAATCTATGGCAAGACTTGAAAATGGCTGTCTGGCAATAATCAACTACCAACTTGACACAGCTTGAAGAATTTTTTAAAGAATAATGTGGAAATATTGTTCAATCCAGGTGTGTAAAGGCTCTTAGAGACTTACCCAGAAAGACTCACAGCTGTAATCGCTGTCAAAGGTGATTCTAAAATGTATTGACTCAGGGGTGTGAATACTTATGTCAATTCGATATTTCTGTATTTCATTTTCATTAAATTAGCYAAAKAAATCTTAAAACATGTTTTTACTTCGTCATTATGGGGTATTGTGTGGCGATGGGTGAGAAAAATATACTATTTAATCAATTTTGAATTCAGGCTGTAACACAATAAAATGTGTAATAAGTCAAGGGGTATGAATACTTTCTGAAGGCACTGTATATGTGATAATTATTACTTTGACACCCTCATTGTGTAACCTACAATTCCCAACACAGGACTTTTAAAGCCAGGACTAGATCAAGCTTATACAGACAGAATAAGCGGTGGACTGTATACCCAGTATAAGACAATCCTCAGAGGGGTAAGATGTTAACACCACAACACCCTTCATAGCTCCCTTACACTTAACTTGTGACAGAATCAGGTCACAAAACAGCCAAAAGAAAAACTGGACACAAACTTAGTTCAAACTTTGTGTTCTCGCCTGCTTTACAGGAAAATCGAGGGTCTTCTTGACCTAAGCTAATCACAGGATATTAAAAGGGGTTTATGAAACAACAAAGATCTAGCTTTTCCCCTCGTTCCCCCAAAACCATGAGCCATCTGGGGACCCAAACACGTGGGTCCCGGGGTACTTACTACCCTACCCACCCAGGGTAAACTGTTCCTCCATCTCTCTTCTGCAGACTCGGTCATATCAGAGACCATCTGAGACAATTGAGTAGACACTGAGGTGTAAAGTTACAGTATGCCTGGAGCGCACTCACTGGTAACTTTGGTGCAAACTTTTACAACTCAAACCTCTCTTGATCTTGCGCCTGTTGTGCAAGGTTCTGAGGAGTTTTAGATGTTATTTGAGGAAAATTATTGCCTGAAACTTGAATACTCGTGGTAGGCTTTAGCTCAGTGGGGAAACACATTGACACTCATACACACAAACGTGTGTGCTGATCAAAAGTCTGCTGGTGTTAATGTGATTTGCTACTTGACAAGGCATGCAGCCCTGCTCTTAAAGTCTAAGGGTGCCACCTACCAGCTGTGTTTATGTAGTTGGTCCTCACCCACAAACATCGAAACAACAGCTGTGGCCCACACAATTATCACCCTTCACTCTCTCCCTTGGAGTTGTATACAGCTTTGCATGCATGTACAAGTTCTACAAATGTTGTAAATATTTGTGTCGACTATCATTAAGMGACCTTTTGTGGCCAATTAGCATTTTGTTTGTGCTAAGTTAATTGTGTTTGTGTCAAGTTCATTCAGTTTGCAACACGATCATTTCAGTCAATTTTGTTTCTATCAAATTTTTTCATTGTTGTTTTTGGGGTTTTGCACCTCAGTGCCACCGTAGCAACGACAGGTGGTGCCTCAGTAAATGAATACTCATTCATAACCATACGAGACCAACCTGGAAAGCTACTACAACCACTACTTTATGTAGTCTTTAGTCTTTACACCGTTCAACGTGATGGATTATTTCAACATTGCTCAGTCCCATGTTTCATTTATTTAGTGGCCTTCCCTTTTTTGCCCATCATTATTTCACAACGGTCATCCGTTTCCAAACAGTGGGAGATGTATGGTATTATATACAGTAGACAGTTTGGGGTTGCATGAGTTGTGAGGTGGTGGTTTGTTACTACGCCGATAAAAGACAATATTCATCCGGACCTTTGCTAACTAGGAAATTTGTGTGACTGGACTTTCTCAAATAGTACTTTAGTAACCCTGCTAGAGGCTATATAAGGAACCATCCCCAGATGCCTGCCGTTTATCTTGCACCTTTTACGGAGACAAAGCTTTGTTCCATTGTGAGCTGTGAATGTTTTRGAAGCACATAGCTTAAGTGTTATCATTGTTATCAGCAGCCCAACAGGGGGTTGGTGAGACCTWAATGAGCGGCAGGTAGCCTAAGTGGTTAAGAGCGTTGGGCCAGTAACAGAAAGGTTGCTGGTTTGAATCCCCAAGCCAACTGCGGGAAAAATCTGCCAATGTGCCCTTGAGCAAGACACGTAACCCTAATTTCTCCTGTAAGTTGCTGTGGTCTAAGAGCCTCTGCTAAATGACTACAATGTAAATATGGTGCCTTGAGCTGGGAATCCATTCATGTCCTTCTGATTACAAAATGAGACACAAGTAATGATATTGTATGTATGTGCATGCATTGCAAGATTTATATTCTAGTTCTGTCTTGTACAGAGGCAAGATAAAAATGGAAGTGTACGCTACTGTTCATTGTTTAACAACAAATTATTCATGTCAATGATTGATCTTTTTAGACGGTGTCCTTGGTGGATTTCTAAACCAAAATGGATTTTTTTTTCTCAGTATTCTACTCTGTATGAAAAGTTAGCTATATTACCTAAAGGCTAGCTCCAGAAGCCTACATGATAGGCTAATACAATTCTTAAGGGCTTCAATGTCAAACATTATAGATTTCCATTTAGCAGACAAGGGCAGGATACTGTATAGCTCTTTGACTTGAGGAAGGAGCCAAGCCTCATTTTTCTCTCAAAGGACACCATTTTAAAAGCCCTCTGTATTTTCCCGTTTCCCTTTTGGGTATAATGGTCGATACACTTTTCCCCACGCTCACTCAAGGGCGTGGGCAGCAGGTAGCCTAGTGGTTAAGAGTGTTGGGCCAGTAATCGAAAGGTTGCTGGTTTGAATCCCCGAGCCGACTAGGTGAAAAATGTGTTGATGTGCCCTTGAGCAAGGCACTTAAACCCTAGTTGCTCCTGTACGTTGCTCTGGATAAGAGCAACTACTAAAAATGAAATGTTGATAATGGCCAGCCAAATGCATCTGATATGCAAGCCATACTGTAGTTCTATGCAATTGTGTGAAAAAACATTTCCCACAGATTGCCAGTGTATTTGCAGAAAACACGTTTCATAAACTCTTATTGTTTTTTGGTTTCATTTGACTTTTGGCCCTCTTTCAGTACTGTATGRGAGGGCTATGAAAGTGTATGTTTTATCTGGTTGAAGCTTTTCATAGTTTCATATAGGGAAGGTTTAGAAAACACAACCCAATAAGGCATAGTAACAGCATAATGTTCTTACCTTCACATAGCTTATGTATATATTTTCTTTTTCACTTTCAAGCGTTTGCCCCCCCAGCTACAGTATCCTGGCATCCCGGGTCCCATTTACTGTAAATCAAGAAAACCACTGTCCAAATGCATGAATTGTGTAAAAAGAGAATGTCAACCAATGTTTTTATGTATCACCTCACCTTGATATGGTCTCTCTTATGAATTCCTGCAACCCCATATTGCCTTGTCTAAGGGTCGATTCTTGTATTGAAAATGTGGGTAGTCTATTCCCTCATACCTTTGGGTTGAGAGATTGTCAGCACGGGTGAAATATTTTCCCCTGTGGTGAAAAACGCACTCCCAAAATTGAATAGCCGGGCCGTGTGAATGCTGGCTGGTAATAAGTCGATAATGAAAACAAGGCTTACCCGCCTCCAACACATCTCAATGCTGAGGTTATGCGCTAACAAKACTCTTCTCTGGATGTTTCTTTTTCTGAAAAGACTGGCTTTTGAAAAGTTGCATAAGAGTACTCATATAAGTGTCTCTTAGGTTTATGAATGGGGCCAGACGTCTACAGCTTGGTAGCTTTAAAAAGGCCTTGGATGAGAAATTGGTCGGAGCTTGGCTTGCATTTTCCTTTATTCTTGGATTTGGACAACATTGAATGGGCCATTTAATTTTTACTCCAAAGCACTGAATGAAATCAGAGCCTTTTATGTATAGTTTCTCCTSATATACAGTGGAAAGCTGAATCAACTGTATCGTGCCAATGAAAGGCTACGGCGGTCCTTTTCACATCAGTAGAAAGGATTGCTTTTTATCACGTCTTGCAGCATAGGAGGTTGTCAGAGGTTTTCTAGAGGCAAACTGGGAATACCTTGTTGGCCTGAAGAAAAGACCCTCTGTTCAAATCAACTAGCCCTTTGAAAACATGTTTTAATTGAGAAACCTTTAAAGCTACAGTCCTTAGTTGCTACATCCATTTTTGGACATATAAATGAATGATAGATACCCATTGATTCTTGAAGAATATAACTTAGAAATGCCTCATGAGCCCAAAATATAAGCTTGTTTTAGTCCAGTGTTTGTAAACAATGTAAATGTAAACACACTGTATACCCTCAAAACATTAAGATTTCTAATGAATTATGGAATGATATTTCCTTTTTCCTTTTCTTTGCAGGAGTGCCCTAGTGGCGTGGTCAATGAYGACACCTTCAAAGTCATCTACTCCCAGTTCTTCCCACAGGGAGGTATGTTGACACKTCTGGTGAGAATTGTTCTGCTTGACAAATGGCTCCCACCATCCATACTGCTTTAGGGCTGAAATCTTTAACCCTGGGTTGTGTTCAATATGCACAAAATGGGAGAAAAAGGCTTTGAAACAGAGAATGTACTACTTAAACTTCTCCAAAAAGTTTGGTTGTTTTCCGTTTCAAAACACTTTCTGTTTTTTACCTATTGAACACGACCCTGGTTGGGGAAGCTTCTAGATCAGCTGGAGGTTCTTGTTTCTTTTCAACTCTTTTACTGCATTCTGTAATCAACTTGATTAATTATCTCGAGCAATGTCTCCATTTTAGGCATAGGAGGCAGACAAAAAAGGTTAGAAAAGGTAATGAGAAGGAATAGAAGAATATCYCATTACAAAATYGAAATCAAATKAAATATAATTTTATTTGTCACTAAGTGTAGAACTTAATGAAATGCTTACTTTACAAGCCAACAATGCAGTTAAGAAAAATAAATGGTGAGTAAAAAATAGATAAATAACAAATAATTAAATAGCAGCAGTAAAATAACAGTAGCAAGGCTACATACAGGGGGTACCGGTACAAAGTCAATGAGCGGGGGCATTGGTTAGTCGAGGTAATTGAGGTAATATGTACATGTAGGTAGAGTAAAAGTGCCTATGCAAAGATAATAAACAGAGAGTAGCAGAGGCGTAAAAGAGGAGGGGGGGMACAATGCAAATTAGTCTGGGTAGCCATTTGATGAGCTATTCAGGAGTCTTATGGCTTGTGGGGGTAGAAGCTGGAAGCCTTTTGGACCTAGACTTGGCGTATCACTTGCTGTGCGGTAGCAGAGAGAACAGTCTATGACTAGGGTGGCTGGAGTCTTTGACAATTTTTAGGGCCTTCCTCTGACACGGGAAGCTTGGCCCCAGTGATGTACTAGGCCGTATGCACTACCCTCAGTAGTGGCTTGCGGTCAGAGGCCGAGGAGTTGCCATACCAGGAAGTGATGCAACCAGCCAGGATGCTCTTGATGGTGAAGCTGTAGAACTTTTTGAGGATCTGAGGACCCATGCCAAATCTTTTCAGTCTCCTGAGGGGGAATAGATTTTGTCGTGCCCTCTTCACGACTGTCTTGGTGTGTTTGAACCATGATATTTTGTTGGTGATGTGGACACCAAGGAACTTGAAGCTCTCAATCTGCTCCACTACAGCCCCGTCGATGAGAATGGGGYTGTGCTCGGTCCTCCTTTTCCTGTAGTCCACAATCATCTCTTTTGTCTTGTTCACGTTGAAGGAGAGGWTGTTATCCTGGCACCACACGGCCAGGTCTCTGGTCTCGTCCCTATAGGCTGTCTCATCGTTGTTGCCGATCAGCCCTACCACTGTTGTGTCGTCGGCAAACTTAATGATGGTGTGCAGTCATGAGTGAACAGGGASTACAGGAGGGGACTGAGCACGCACCCCTGGGGGGCCCCCGTGTTGAGGATCAGCGTGGCAGATATGTTGTTACCTACCCTTACCACCTGGGGCGGCATGTCAGGAAGTCCAGGATCCAGTTGCAGAGGGAGGTGTTTAGTCCCAGGGTCCTTACCTTAGTGATGAGCTTTGAGGGCACTATGGTGTTGAACGCTGAGCTGTAGTCAATGAATAGCATCCTCACATAGGTGATCCTTTTGTCCAGGTGGGAAAGGGAAGTGTGGAGTGCAATAGAGATTGCATCATCTGTGGATCTGTTGGGGCGGTATGCAAATTGGAGTGGGTCTAGGGTTTCTGGGATAATGGTGTTGATGTGAGCCATGACCAGCTTTTCAAAGCACTTCACTGCTACAGACGTGAGTGCTATGGGTCGGTAGTCATTTAGGCAGGTTACCTTAGTGTTCTTGTGCACAGGGACTATGGTTGTCTGCTTGAAACATGTTGGTATTACAGACTCAGTCAGGGACAGGTTGAAAATACACTTGCCAGTTGGTCAGCGCATGCTTGGAGTACACGTCCTAGTAATCCGTCTGGCCCTGCGGCCMTGTAAATGTTGACCTGTATAAAGGTCTTACTTACATCGGCTATGGAGAGCGTGATCACACAGTTGTCCGGAACAGCTGATGCTCTCATGTCTGCTTCAGTGTTGTTTGCCTCGAAGCGAGCATAGAAGTAATTTAGCTTGTCTGGTAGGCTGGTGTCACTGGGCAGCRCACGGCTGTGCTTCCCTTTGTAATCTGTAATAGTTTGCAGGCCCTGCTACATCCGACTAGCGTCGGAGCCGGTGTAATACGATTCAATCTTAGTCCTGTATTGACGCTTTGCCTGTTTGATGGTTGGTCGGAGGGCATAGCGGGATTTCTTATTTTTTTTTTTTTAACCTTTATTTAACCAGGTAGGCAAATTGAGAACACATTCTCATTTACAATTGCGACCTGGCCAAGATAAAGCAAAGCAGTTCGACACATACAACAACACATAGTTACACATGGAGTAAAACAAACATATAGTCAATAATACAGTGAAAAAAATAGTCTATATACAATGTGAGCAAGTGAGGTGAGATAAGGGAGGTGAAGGAAAAAAACACTGGAATGGTTGGTTTGCAGTGGAAGAAAGTGCAAAGTAGAGACAGAATAATGGGGTGCAAAGGAGCAAAATAAATTAATAATAAATACAGTAGGTAAGAGGGTAGTTGTTTGGCTAAATTGTAGATGGGTTATGTACAGGTGCAGTAATCTATGAGCTGCTCTGACAGCTGGTGCTTAAGCTAGTGAGGGAGATAGGTGTTTCCAGTTTCAGAGATTTTTGTAGTTCGTTCCAGTCATTGGCAGCAGAGAACTGGAAGGAGAGGCGTCCAAAGGAAGAGTTGGTTTTGGGGGTGACTAGAGAGATATACCTGCTGGAGCGCGTGCTACAGGTAGGTGCTGCTATGGTGACCAGCGAGCTGAGATAAGGGGGACTTTACCTAGCAGGGTCTTGTAGTGACCTGGAACCAGTGGGTTTGGCGACGAGTGTGAAGCGAGGGCCAGCCAACGAGAGTGTACAGGTCGCAGTGGTGGGTAGTATATGGGGCTTTGGTGACAAAACGGATGGCACTGTGATAGACTGCATCCAATTTATTGAGTAGGGTTTTGGAGGCTATTTTGTAAATGATCACCGAAGTCGAGGATTGGTAGGATGGTCAGTTTTACAAGGGTATGTTTGGCAGCATGAGTAAGGATGCTTTGTTGCGGAATAGGAAGCCAATTCTAGATTTGACTTTGGATTGGAGATGTTTGATGTGATCTGGAGGAGAGTTTACAGTCTAACCAGATACCTAGGTATTTGTAGTTGTCCACATATTCTAAGTCAGAGCCGTCCAAAGTAGTGATGTTGGACAGGCGGCAGGAGCAGGCAGCGATCGGTTGAAGAGCATGCATTTGGTTTACTTGTATTTAGAGCAGTTGGAGGCCACGGAAGGAGAGTTGTATGCATTGAAGCTCGCCTGGAGGGTTTTTAACACAGTGTCAAAAGAAGGGCCAGAAGTATACAGAATAGTGTCGTCTGCGTAGAGGTGGATCAGAGAATCACCAGCAGCAAGAGCGACATCATTGATGTAAACAGAGAAGAGAGTCGGTCCAGAATTGAACCCTGTGGCACCCCCATAGAGACTGCCAGAGGCCGGACACAGACCCTCCGATTTGACCACTGAACTCGATCAGAGAAGTAGTTGGTGAACCAGGCGAGGCAATCATTAGAGAAACCAAGGCTGTCGAGTCTGCCAATGAGGATGTGGTGATTGACAGAGTCAAAAGCCTTGCCAGCAATCTTATAAGCATCTGGGTTAGAGTGTCGGTCCTTGAAAGCGGCAGTGCTACCCTTTAACTCAGTGCGGATGTTGCCTGTAATCCATGGCTTCTGGTTGGGGTATGTACGTACAGTCACGTACAGGAATCAGGAGGATATATGGTCAGATTTGCCAAATGGACGGCGAGGGAGAGCTTTGTACGCGTCTCTGTGTTTGGAGTAAAGGTGGTCTAGAGTTTTTTTCCCCTCTGGTTGCACATTTAACATGCTGGTAGTAATTAGTTTAAACAGATTTAAGTTTCCCTGCATTAAAGTCCCCTGCCACTAGGAGCGCTGCCTCTGGATGGTGTTTTCCTGTTTGCTTATGGCCTTATACAGCTCATTGAGTGCGGACTTAGTGCCAGCTTCGGTTTGTGGTGGTAAATAGACAGCTATGAAAAATCTAGATGAAAACTCTCTTGGTAATAGTGTTGTCTACAGCTTATCATGAGATACTCTACCTCAGGTCAGAAAAACCTCAGGACTTCCTTACYATTAGATTTCATGCAACAGCTGTTGTTTACAAATATAGACAGACCGCCACCCCTTGTCTTACCGGGGTCGGCTGTTCTARCTTGCCGATGCAGGGTAAACCCCGCCAGCTGTACGTTATTCATGTTGTCGTTCAGCCACGACTCGGTGAAACTTAAGATATTACAGTTCTTAATGTCCCGTTGGTAGATAATTCGTGATCGTAGCTCATCTATTTTGTTATCCAATGATTGTATGTTGGCTAATAGGACTGATGGTAGAGGCAGATTACCCACTCGCCGTCGGATCCTTACAAGGCACCCCGTCTCTTTCTCATGCAAATCACAGGGATTTGGGCCTTGTCGGGTGTCTGAAGTAGATCCTTTGCGTCCGATTCGTTAAAGAAAACATATTTGTCCAGTGAGTAATCGCTGTCCTATATCTAGAAGCTCTTTTCGGTCATAAGAGACGGTGGCAGAAACATTATGTACAAAATAAGTTGCAAATAAAACCACACAATCGCACAATTGGTTAGGAGACCGTAAAATGGCAGCCATCTCCTCCGGCGCCATTATATCTGAAGACCGTTTCATGTTTTTCTTTCGCTTTTGCTGTTTTATCCGGGTCGTTCTTAAGTTACGGTGGCGTTTGGGCAAGACATTGTGGAAAATTCACTTCATTTTTCTAGATTGTTTATTTAATTAAAATGTATTTGGGTACTTCTTCCCATTCTAAATCAACTAATATGGTAGCTTAATGACTTTAAATTATGTTTATCATTATGATAACATTGTGCCACCAGTAGGAGAGGTAACACCAATGATGGTAACACCAATGAGACATTTTTGGTAAACTGAAATGGAGGCCACAAATTCTCAAATCTAAGGTCATCAAACCTTTAAAAATAATTTACTAAAGAGATATGATTAATAATTTTGCTTACAATGTTATTTCCCTTGATTTAAATTGAGTAACACCAAGTGACACTGGATTTAGACACCAAATTATCAAAGAAATCCTAAAATGTATGACATACTAAAAGGGTGTTATTAGCTAATAATTGTCTTTAATATAATACAATAACAGTTTTCCACTGGAGGGAGTGCTCAAGCTAGGTCCTTGTATATCTTTGTAATGAGAGTTTTATATCATTGGTGTTACCGCCTTGAAKATCTGAGGGACAGACATTATACTATTAAGAAAAAAAGCTATTTTTTACACTCATTGATTTTTTTGATGTATAAAATATGAAATAATTTTGTTCACTATATAGCATTCAAAATAATAGATATCTCTTAATCCCKAAAACACGTCACCAGTSGGACAAGCCAATTTGSTAGCCCCCAGTAGTTTCTASAATGCATACAAATASATATTTTGCAGTATAAAGGAKTTACATATGTTTTCTTATTAAATAACAGTTAAATAAATGACAAAATACATTTTCATTTTAAGTGTTTTTTCATTGTCTCAAAGTCAAGGGACAGCATTTACCAATACAATTCAAGAATGACCCATCCCTTACTGACTAGGAATAGGGGGTGAAAAATGCTTAGCCCATTTTATAATGAGGTTTTCCTTTGCCCGGACCAAATGTGCTTTTGCTTTTGATTATCCAGTGGAATTGGGTCATTGGAATTGGTCTACCTGGAAAAAGAGGGGTTTGGGTTCTTGGAAATAAGCYCCTGGACTTTCTATGGCATATCGATATTCAGTTCATTTAGAGTTCACACTGCCCTGAGGTAATATTTTTCTACTCTGAAGTTCTCCCCAGGTTCTAATTCACACATGATGTTTTTAAAAAGCCCCCTATAAGACACTGTATCAAATAAGACAAATTACGAACAACACTGGTGAATGTGTCCCCCAATTCACTTTTATATGATGTCTCCATAAKCATATTAATATATGGCTCTGGTTGCTCTTCATTACAGCAAGATAGACCAAACTCTGTGTGAACTCTGAGGATATGGGTAGATCTGTCGACCGCTGTAAAACACATATCTTCATYTATTTTACAATAATACAGTACAAGAGCCTATAGTACGTTAGAAACCTAATCAAAATAGCGTTTCTATACAAGCTATATGTACATAACAGTAGTGTGTGGCAGCCAAACTCACACAAAGATCAATTCTCCTCAACAGTAGCTCTTTGCTGTATTCTTTGACAGTCTCTCTGGTCATGGTTTTTAAAAGTTATGAAATATCATGTKYTCTAGAATCAAACTTTGCTGTGGCCGGGGTTGTGGAAGCTGTAGGCACGGAGTGCATTAGGTCCACTCGATTTAGCCACAGATCTCCCGGTCCGCCGGGTAGGTAGAGTRTGTCTTTTCAGACAAACTAAAATGGTTCAAAATGGGAACACTTTGTCTACCCGGTGCGCAGGGCTTCTGAATCAAGTGCACCTARCGGCAATAGCGCAACACAAACAAATAAAAAAAGGAGCGCAAGCCTTTATGGTTGGCTTTTCTACAGACATTTTTGGTGATCGACTAGGAATGCCTTGAAGATCGACCAGTGGATCGCGATCGACCGGTTGGTGACCACTGATGTCATAGATGTTACAGTATGTCTCTTATTATAAACCGGGTGGTTCGAGCCCTGAATGCTGATTGGCTGACAGCCGTGATATATCAGACCACGGGTATGACGAAACATTTAMTTTTACTGCTCTACTTACGTTGGTCACCGTTTATAATAGCAATAAGGCACCTCAGGGGTTTGTGGTATACGGCCAATATACCACGGATAAGGGATGTGTCCGGGCACTCCGCGTTGCGTTGTGCTTAAGAACAGCCCTTAGCTGTGGTGCATCGGCCATACTCCAGAACCCCTCTGGCCTTATTGCTTAATTGACCAATGTAAAAGGATGGATTTCCTGTTAAGAAGTAATATAACATTGTGATGTCGTTATATAGCTTGGTTTTTTGTGCTCCCTTTGTTTCTGTGACACTAGCTGGAGCCCTTTCTGATAGTGTCCCTGGGTACCTTGTGTTTGGTGGACTAACATCTGTATTATACAGCTCAACAAAAGAAACTCAAGACTGACACTTCCATCTTTACCGCAAACACACACACACACACACACACACACACACACACACACACACACACACACACACACACACCACACACACACACACACGCGCGCTTCTGTTTATGCTGCCTGAAGATATTTGAGGTTTACCTCCGTTCCAACCACAACATGTGTGAAGATGCAGCTTTGTTATTCTTGCAGTGAGAATGAAAGGGAACGATAACACATCTCACTTAAAGGCCTGCAACTGTGAAAGCAATAAAGAAAAATGAATCCAAACTCTTTCATACTCTGTTTTCTGTGTACTTAGGATGGATTTTTATGTTGAACAAAGGAGCAAAAACATTTGAAAATGTCTAGTTGGAACCACTGTGGGCCTGTATCTTCGGTCTAAATTGAGGCTGTGACTGGTCATCACTATGTTTGACCAGGCTGTGTGTCTCTCATTTCAGACGCGTCGATGTATGCACATTTTCTGTTCAACGCGTTTGACACGGATAAAGATGGATCTGTGAGTTTTGAGGTAAGCTTGTGTATCCTTCTTCAGATCCTATTCCTTTGACTGACATCCAGTGACGGACTGGGAATTAAATTAGGCTCATTTCAGCCATGCCGGCTGCACCACAGCAGCCCCAGCATCACCTCCCACCCCCCAGTTTTTAACTCACAAAATATATATTTTTCCTTACATAAACAAGACAATTGGATGTTCTGAGTCCATGTTAATGCAGAAATCACATCAAAAACAATATTTTAGGGTGATTCTTGAGTGTAATTTTAATTGTGCACCTAGCGAGAGAGGACTGTGTTTGTCTAGCGATGTTTCTGGTCGTCACTATCTGGGCAAGTGGCAAAGTTATAAACCCTGCCTATTTCTACAATTTATCTTCTTAAAATCAGATTTTAAACCTAACCACACTGCTAACCTTATGCTTAATCCTAACCTGAAATTAAAACCAAAAAGAAAATGTGTGTTTTCATTATTTTGGACAACATAGCCAATTTTGACTTTGCCGCTTACCCATCTACTGGGAACCAATGTCGTTGTAGGCTACTACGATGGCAGAGTTTGCCAACCAAATCCTCACCCGATTCATAMAAATAATAATCATGATATCATTCTGCCAGGTAGGCATACTTAGTAGTTAACGTTAAATTAAAAATGTTTTTGGGAAAGCRTTTCAATCTACTCATAAGACAGTTGCAGTATCATAAGTAGGTCTAGCCGATCGCTAACTGACTACACCATAGATAAACCTGCATGCATGCACACACATACACACACAAAGACTGATGTTGCAATATTTTTATGGCATATGAGAAACTTGTGCAAATGAATGAATTGTAATGCGTTCAATAGGCTTACAGTAGCTAATTATTTTCTAGCCTAACTAGGCCGCATACTAGCCTACATATGCAAATGCCTGTCTGATATATGCCCCCCTACCCTAAAGATTCATTAGGCCTATAATTATTAGGCAACACATGCAGCCAAAACATCAAGGAAGTCAGTATACATCTATCAGTGTGTGTGTGTCTCTGTTTTCTACCTCCGACTGCATTGTCCTACGTTCCTTTGGCGCAGTTGAACTGTCTGTGCGCCTTGAGTCATGTTCTTTGTTCTCAACATCCATATTTACTCTGCTCATTTAACGGCCTCTCCCTCGCAATCCTTCCTCTCTTTTGCTTCTTTAGTTCAGCTATTTTACAAAACATGGGCCTTATCTGTCAATTTGGTAGCCCAGATTTTGCTGCATCGGACTCAAAAGCTTTTTTTTGTTTTTTGTTTTCCGCACAACCTTTTCATTTTTTACTGGTCATTTCATTTTTTACCATTCGGTAGGAACGGGCTGGCAAACTGATGGCWTGTTTGACTTTGAACTTAACCAGACCGGCCCATCTTGGTAGGGGGGCCATTTCTCACTGCATCTGCCCAATAGAGAAAGCTGATAMATTATGTCAACAGAGAAAAAAGAAAAGGCTACTACAAAAATATATTAACAGGCTCATCAGCCGCTGGCTGTGCCGCTCTCTTTTCACTCCAAAAAAATGGTTCAGCCCATCTGGCATCTGCCAGATTTGCCAGACGACCAATCCGCCCCTGATGACATCCCTGACATCACTCTCTGAAGTARAATGACCTAGATACATTTCCCATTAGAGATTTTTTGTTCTATAGTGTCACAGTTACTCTTGGTAGAACACAGTCTTGACCAGTGTCGGTCAATCATGGTACTGGAGACCCACAGGGTGTGCAGGCTTTTATTTCAATCTAGTCTTGATACCCATTTAATAACTTAAAGGCTTTGTTGATGACTTGAGTAGGGTGGGCTAATGCTGAGCTACAACAATAGCCTGCACACCCTGCTGATCTTCAGGACCAGAATTTACAGGATACAAGATATACAGTGCCTTCAGAAAGTATTRACAACCCTTGACTTTTTCCACATTTTGTGTTGCAAAGTGGTATTCAAATTGATTTAATTGGTATTTTTTTTGTCAACAATGTACACAATATACTAATGTCAAAGTTGAAGAAGAATTTTAACATTTGTAAAAAAAATATATATATATATATATGAAAAATAAAACAGTAGCTAATAAGTATTCAACACCCTGAGTTAATACATGTTACAATCACCATTGGCAGCGATTACATCTGTGAGTCTTTCTGGGTAGGCCACTTTCCACACCTGGATTGTGCATCATTTGCCCATTATTCTTTTCAAAATTCTTCAAGCTCTGTCAATTTGTTTGTTGATCATTGCCAGACAACCATTTTCAGCTCTTGCCATAGATTTTCAAGCAGATTTAAGTCAAAACTGTAACTCTGCCAATCAGGAACATTCACTGACTTCTTGGTAAACAACTCCAGTGTAGGTTTGGCCTTGATTTTTAGGTTATTGTCAAAAAGTTAATTGCTATGCCACATTTTTTGCAGTATTACTTTAGTGCCTTGTTGCAAACAGGATGCATGTTTTGGAATATTTGTATTCTGTACAGGCTTCCTTCTTTTCACTATGTCCTTTAGGTTAGTATTGTGAAGTAACTACAATGTTATTGATCCATCCTCGGTTTTCTCTTATCACAGCCATTAAACTTTGTAACTGTTTTAAAGTCACCATTGGCCTCTTGGTGAAATCCCTGAGTGGTTTCCTTCCTCTCCGACAACTGAGTTAGGAGGAATGCCTTTATCTTTGTAGTGTCACGGCTCCTCCTCTGCCTTGCAGGGGGCGGTTCCTCCTGCAGGCAGAGGAGGGTCGTTAGTGATTGGAGCCACCTGGGCTCAGGGTATAAAACTGCTCACTAATCACCTCTCTCTCTCTCTCTCTGCTCCTCCAGGTATGCTCATGATTTGTTTGTTCCTTTGTAGTTTTGCATAGTTTTCACTCAGTCATGTTCACAAACACATATTCACGCATCCATGCACTTTACATACACCTTACATTATGATACTTCCATACCTCATTCCTTTTTCTTAGTTTAAGTTAATAGTTTGTTGTAGAATAAAGAACCTTTTTAAATTGGCCTATACCTGTTGTTCGTGTCCCCTCATTTTTGTCACAGGCTATGAGCCGGCTTGTGACTGGGTGTATTGATACACCATCCAAAGTGTAATTAATAACTTTACCATGCTCAAAGGGTTATTCAATGTCTGCTTTTTTTTTTACCCATCTACCAATAGCTGCCCTTTTTTGAATTTAACTAGGCAAGTCAGTTAATAAAAAAATCGTATTTACAATGACGTCCTACCCCGGGCCAATTGTGCGCCGTCCTATGGGACTCGAACCTAGGTACTGCAGTGACGCCCCTTATACTGAGATGCAGTGTCTTAGACCACTGCACCACTCAGGAGCCTTCTTTGCATGGCATTGGAAAACCTCCCTGATCTTTGTGGTTGAAACTGTTTGAAGTGCACTGCTCGACTGAGGGACCTTACAGATAATTGTGTGTGTGGGGTATAGAGATTAGAGGTCGACCGATTAATCGGAATGGCCAATTAATTAGGGCCGATTTCCAGTTCTCATAACAATCGGTAATCGGCATTTTTGGACACTGATCATGGCCGATTACATTGCACTCCACGAGGAGACTGTGTGGCAGGCTGACTACCTGTTATGCGAGTGCAGCAAGGAGCCATGGTAAGGTGCTAGCTAGCATTAAATGTATCTTATAAAAAACAATCAATCTTAACATAATCACTAGTTAACTACACATGGTTGATGATATTACTAGTTTATCTAGCTTGTCCTGCGTTGCATATAATTGATGCAGTGCCTGTTAATTTATCAATGAATCATAGCCTACTTCGCCAAACGGGTGATTTAACAAGCGCATTTGTGAAAAAAGCACTGTCGTTGCACCAATGTGTACCTAACCATAAACATCAACGCCTTTCTTAAAATCAATACACAAGTATATATTTTCAAACCTGCATATTTAGTTAATATTGCCTGCTAACATGAATTTCTTTTAACTGGGGAAATTGTGTCACTTCTCTTGCGTTCTGTGCAACAGAGTCAGTGTATATGCAGCAGTTTGGGCCGCCTGGCTCGTTGCGAACTGTGAAGACTATTTCTTCCTAACAAAGACAGCCAACTTCGCCAAACGGGGGATGATTTAACAAAAGCACATTTGCGAAAAAAGCATAATCGTTGCACCAATGTACCTAACCATAAACATCAATGCCTTTCTTAAAATCAATACACAGAAGTATATATTTTTCAACCTGCATATTTAGTTTATTTAATATATAATTAATGTTAGCAGGCAAAATTAAACTAGGGAAATGGTGTCACTTCTCTTGCGTTCATTGCATGCAGAGTCAGGGTATATGCAACAGTTTGGGCCGCCTGGCTCATTGCGAACTAATTTGCCCGAATTTTACGTAATTATGACATAACAGTGAAGGTTGTGCAATGTAACAGGAATATTTCGATTTATGGATGCCACCCGTTAGATAAAATACGVAACGGTTCCGTATTTCACTGAAAGAAGAAACGTTTTATTTTCTAAATGATAGTTTCCGGATTTGACCATATTAATGACCTAAGGCTCGTATTTCTGTGTTATTATGTTCTAATTAAGTCTATGATTTGATATTTGATAGAGCAGTCTGACTGAGCGATGGTAGGCAGCAGCAGGCTCGTAAGCGTTCATTCAAACAGCACTTTCGTGCGTTTGCCAGAAGCACTTCGCAATGCTTCAAGCATTGCGCTGTTTATGACTGCAAGCCTATCAACTCCCGAGATTAGGCTGGTGTAACCAATGTGAAATGGCTAGCTAGTTAGCGGGGTGCGCGCTAATAGCGTTTCAAACGTCACTCGCTCTGAGACTTGGAGTAGTTGTTCCCCTTGCAGATGCTGCTTTTTCCCTCTGCAAGGGCCGTGCTTTTGTGGAGGGATGGTAACGATGCTTCGAGGGTGGCTGTTGTTGATGTGTTCCGGTTCGAGCCAGGTAGGGGCGAGAGAGGGCGAAGCTATACTGTTATACTGGCAATACTAAAGTGCCTATAAGAACATCAATAGTGAAAGGTATATGAAATACAAATGGTATAGAGAGAAATAGTCTATAATTCCTAAATAACCTCAACCTAAAACTCTTAACCTGGAATGTTGAAGACTCATGTTAAAAGGAACCACCAGCTTTCATATGTTCTCATGTTCTGAGCAAGGAACCTAAACGTTAGCTTTTTTACATGGCACATATTGCACTTTACTTTCTTCTCCAACACTTTGTTTTTGCATTATTTAAACCAAATGGAACATGTTTCATTATTAATTTGAGGCTAAATTGATTTGATTGATGTATTATATTAGTTAAAATAAAAGTGTTCATTCAGTATTGTTGTAATCGTCATTATACAAATAAACAAATTGGCCGATTAATCGTACTGCTTTTTTGGTCCTCCAATAATCGGTATCGGCGTTGAAAAATCATAATCGGTCGACCTCTAATAGAGATGAGGTAGTCATTAAAAAATCATGTTTGCAACTTATGTGACTTAAAAAAATATATATACTCCTGAACTTATTTAGGCTTGCCAGAACAAAAGGGTTGAATACTTACTGACTCAAGACATTTCAGCTCTTTAAATGTTTTATTAATTTATAAAAACAAACAAAAAAACATTGTGGGGTATTGTGTAGCCAGGCCAGTAACAAAAAATCGAAATGTAATTCATCTTCAATTCAGGCTGTAACACAACAACATTTGGAAAAAGTAAAGGGGTGTAAATACTTTCTGAAGGCACTGTCTAAATATATATATTTATTTATTATCTTTATATACTGTATCTCAATGGGACTTTCCAGGTTAAAAATCTATTTTACAATACATATTTTAATATAGAATGTACAATTGTGGAGATTTCTTACATCAGTCTGAGAGTATGTGTGTCATCTCAATCCTCTCCTAGTTACCTACCCCGTTGCCCTAGGAGCATTTGACAGAAGTTGATACAAAAAAGTGAGCATTCCAAGGTTGTTAGAAGCTTCATACCCACAAGACACATGCTAAACTGTGAAACTTCACTTAATTTGAATTGAGTCCAAATGGAATCCCCCCAGCATACATATAATTAACATTTAATGAAGTGAATAATCTTGCTTATTAGGATAGAAAAGTTGTCTTTGCTCTTCACCCGAGTTATCTGGTGTTACAAAAACARGGTGCGTTCTTCTGTACAAGAGTACTGTATCACTCTCAAGCCTATTTTGTAGGGATCCAAAAGCATCTCTACAAATCAAATAATGTTKATTATTTATTATCTATGTTTCTGCACCCCAAGGATATAATGTGTGTTCATTTGTTGTTTTTTTGGGAAGAATATTGTTGTAAAGAATCATACTGATGAATGTGTTATGGGCGGCAGTAGCCTATCAGTTAAGAGCATTGGGCCAGTATCCGAAAGGTTGCTGGTTCAAATCCCAACGGGGTATGTTCCCTTGAGCAAGGCACTTGACACCAATTACTCCTCTGGATAAGAGTGTCTGCTAAAGGACTTACATGTTATGTATTTTAGACTAGATACTTCGATCACTTAGATATGATAACCAAACTAAYTTCAATTCAATTTCCATATCACTTAGATATGGTCACCAAAAAGAGTTCAGTTCAAGTTCATTCTTTGTACACGAGTAGAAATGTCTGTTACCAGTATCATATCAATCCATTAAGGCTTCATAGATATTTCTGATATGTTTTTGGTACAATTTCCAATAGTTTGTGTTTCTACTGCAGGACTTTGTRATGGGCCTCTCTATCCTCCTCCGAGGCTCAGTCCAGGAGAAGCTCAACTGGGCGTTCAATCTGTATGATATTAATAAGGATGGATATATTACTAAAGAGGTACGTACAATCAATGTCGCAACTCGTTGTCTATATGCCGTTAATTGAGTAACTTATTGATTTCTATAAATAAGAATAAAATACTGACCTAGTAATTGGTTGAACGAGTGGTACTTTACTTTATGTAGATGTAAAGCATGACATGTCTTTACATTTTGGTCAACCAGTCTAATGATATTTAAAAAGGATCCTCTACTTTTCTTCACCTTGTCTTTTATACAGTGTACTTGTCAACATTATCTTTACTCTCTGTTTTAAAGGAAATGCTTGACATCATGAAGGCCATCTATYACATGATGGGGAAATGCACATATCCCCTACTCAAAGACGATACCCCTCGACAACACGTGGAGATATTTTTTCAGGTGTGTGTTTTTTTAAAGTGCCATACATTGTTGCCAAAATGTGCATATTACATTCACCATCATCATCAGCATTTATTGTATGGACCAATAGTCCAATGCTTGTCGTATTTAAATACAAGTTACCCTAAAGTACAGTGACAGTTGTTATGTGGAATGAAATGAACTATTTTCCATCTTTGCAATTAGTTCATCCATGTGTACTGTTACAATATACATATTTTGCATTGCCTTCCCAACCTCTCTGACGAACCTCTCTGATGTTCCTGACCAACAGAAGATGGATAAAAATAAGGATGGTGTTGTAACCATAGACGAGTTTATTGACTGCTGCCAAAATGTGAGTTATTTCCACCGCCTTCTCTGCAATTGCATCACATGTTTTGCATAATACAGTATTTAGTACCTCTGGTTAACATTTTCAGTGAAGTATGGACATCTCTAAAGTTCCTCTCTTTGTCCACRAGGATGAGAACATCATGAGGTCGATGCAGCTCTTTGAAAACGTAATTTAACTCTTGGCTGACCTGGAGAGCTCTGGACTCGACTATCAACAGACACCAACCAACAACCGGCATACAGTGGACCACACAATGGACCACACAAATCATACATGTAATGGTATGAAACATTCTGGAATAACTGTAAAAAAMAATTGATCTTTACAATCTTTCCTTTTCAATTTGAGTTTTGTGGTTTYATTAAGTAGATTGAACRCTTRAAATCTCCTGTGTACAAAAMACACATATCTTAACAGCTGTGCTGCAGTCACCATTTACAGTATCTGCAGTACAAGAATCCAGCAAACTGGGTCATCACTATTTAACAGACACAAAATCATGAACCCCGCCTATTTCTAAGATGTATCTTCTTAAAATTGTATTCCAAACCTTAACCCTGATTTTAAACCAAACGTTAAATTAAAACCAAAAAGCACATTTTTGCTTTCATGAATTTTTGCCAATTTTGCATTTGTGCCTGTGTTATCTAGTGGAAACCAGCAAAATGTGTTATCTTATGCCACTGCCTTTGAACAGATGGACAACAATGAGTCTGAAAGGTGAAAGTTTGTATGATGAATAGTGACATAACTGTGTGCCGAAATCAGGCTCAGAATTCCAGAATGTTCCTAACCACTGAGGTTTTTCAGCCACCACGGTCCATCCTTTGCTCTCCCAGCACCCAAGTAAAATAGACTTAACATTGTACCATTTTTAAAAAAGTGTATATAGTCTAAGAATCTATGTGGAACTTTCAACTTTGTTCATGCTTACTTGCCAACTAAAATGAGACGATGCACTCCACGTTGAATTCGATGACGAGTCTGGACAGTGAAAAGTATCATTAGAAGCACACAGGTAGCTGTTACTTACATTGAGTATGTGATTAGGAGAAACAATTATCTTGCCACAAGYTTATGCTGCTTTTAAATGTACTGTATTTTATTTGACTGTACYTGTCTGTATTGCCCCATGTGTCCTGTTGACATGTTTTCATTCATGTTTCAAATAACAATTTTGCAGGTTACACTGGTTTGTTGGATTTTAATTATATAGATATGATATATGGTAGATATGCTAGTCAATGTACAAAGGGATAGTCAGGTGGACAGTATTAAGCAGAAGCTCACTCTTGGGGGGAATTTATGGTCTTTTTGAATATGCATGTTTATCACTGTCCTTTGCAGAGGGTCACTGGGGTGAAGCTATACAAGCAAATTRGAATCTGTCATCCGTTGGTTTTGAGAGGTAGATCTGTTGAAACAACCCCTATCCCCAACTGTCTAGACAATAAAAAAATAAAAAATAATTTCACTAGGCAAGTCAGTTAAGATGATGGCCTAGGAACAGTGGGTTAACTGCCTTGTACAGGGGCAGAATGACATATGTACTTTGGGGATTTGATCTTGCAACCTTTCGGTTACTAGTCCAACGCTTTAACCACTAGGGTACGCTGCCGCCTCATTTGCACACACTGTATATAGACTTTTTCTATTGTATTGTTGACTGTATGTTTGTTTATTCCATGTGTAACTCTGTGTTGTTGTTTGTGTCGCACTGCTTTGCTTTATCTTGGCCAGGTCGCAGTTGTAAATGAGAACTTGTTCTCAACCAGTCTACCTGGTTAAATAAAGGTAAAATAAAAAATAAAAAATGAGGTAGGATAAGGGAGGTAAGGCAATAAATAGGCCATAGTGGCAAAATAATTACAATATAGCAATTAAACACTGGAGTGATAGTGGCGGATTGGACATGTGGAAACAATATGGTGATAATTCTACCCAGCCTATCAGAGGGSAAGGTGGAGCTATGACCATATTGCTTAAATATACCCAGTCCTCTCAGATCTCTAAGTWTATAAGGGGTAGSGGTTGTTTCTGGACAGGGCCTGTGTTTTCCTTCATCTTATTTGTGACGTGTCCAGTTTCCCTGCATATGAGGACTGATTGGCCCCTGCTGTCTCTGATTAGAGTCCTGATTGGCTCCAATCATGCGCAGGGACAGAGCATGCTGGGTAGCAGATGGGGCCCCTCCCTCCCCAATATCACTACTTACAGGATGCTTCTGCTCCAAAACCCTACTTTATTGCCCATCCCTAAATTAAAAGTTTGMGAAAAGCAATGTGGACATGAGCAAGGAGGTATCTGCAGTATTTTGCATATTCTGTTTCCTTAGTTGGCAATAACTTATTTATCCATGTAAATGTACCCCTGGGAATGTGTTCTGGAGTTCATAAGAAGAAGCATAGTCTAGGGAAATAACTTGTTTGTGTACCTAGCTTGATCTTATTTGACCAAGGATTTTGTTCAGCGGGCTAATTATCTCCTAAAAACATGGGTCGATTTAAGTAAGGCACAGCTATACAAGTACTTCTTGGACAAGTCCAGGTTGTACCTAACGATTTCACCATCTCAAAAACGTGTTCTCCCTATTGAACATGTCTCTGGCAAACAAAGTGACTTCTGTCAATCTGTTATTCAACCTTACATCCGAATGTATTTAAATCAATCATAATAGCATGAGGTGCATGAGGGTAGTAATTGGGTGCTCTGATTTCAGATTTTATTGCACTCAATCTGATRTTGGAAAATGAATTGATCGAACAAAGCCTGTTAAAACCTTCACAGATATATGCACAGGACTTAAATTGTATTTATTTTCTTACACAATGTACCAATGTTATTAKCTTATTTGAGTAGCCTCTGTGTGCTGTGTTTGTGGCTTGGATCCATTACAAAATGTTACAATAATGCCACCTTGTGGTACTCTGAGCCTACCACTTGGTTCAAAGAAATAATGTACTTTGAAATATTGGCAATTCAGGGATGCAGACGCTGCCAAGATAAAAATCCCACACCCATTCAAATAACTTGCAATGGAGTCACGTTGTTACTCCAATCTTGAACAAACTAGTTGGGTTGAGAAGCATTAAACACATTAGGTAAAACATTGATGACTTGAAATACAAGCGCTGTATATTTTCCTCGAAGGACCTCTATAAAATGTTAAGGAACTATGTTCCTCTTTCACTCAATAGAATATGCCATTTAGCAGGCGCTTTTATCCAAAGCGACTTAGTCATGCACATATACATTTTACGTTTGGGTGGTCCCGGGAATCAKACCCACTACCCTGGCATTACAAGCGCCATGCTTTGAGCTACAAAGGACCACTCTACAAATGTAGGAAGGAAAGACTAATCTTTCRGCCATTAGCTAAATCTAGGAAACTGCTATCCAAGTTAGTGTAGGTTTAATTTGTGCGGACCCATATAGGATTAGAAGGGTGARATAAAGGACCTTAAGAGTCACTGGACATTTAAGATGTACAGTTGTCTTTGTAATTAGGTGAGTGCATTTTATAAGAGAGATTCAATAAACTGGTTTGAATGTTCACGTCCCCTGTGTTCAGATATTTCATGTGGGTGTGTCACTGTGGTGTGTCGTTATGTTCAATGTTCCCTCCAAAAAATTGTCACAGAGAAAGTTTCAGATCTGCTGAGCTCAAACTTGAAACTTTGAAAATTCTGTGCAACTTCTGCCACGCGTTCAACTTCTGCCACGCGTTTACTGTGAACAATAAGGCCGTACCCGCTTTAAGTCAGTTTTAACCGTTTCCAAGTAGGCTACTGTGGCTATTTGATCATAATGTAGGCCTACCAGAGTGGCCTTGTATCAAAAACAATGGAAAAAAACACATCCCATAACATTTTAACATGGAAATAGCTGTTCTATCATTCCGCCTACAGTAGCAGCCAATGTGTGGTGTTCAATGCAGGCCTACATTCCATGAGACCTTTGGGGAAAAACCATGCAGGGCTTAACATTAACCAGTATATCCACTTGTCCTTCAGACAAGGAGGTGACTGAAAATGTGTTTGACGCAACAACAAAAAACACTTAAAATACAATTAATTATTATTATAACAGAATCAGAGAAWTTATGCAACGCTCAGCATATTGGCTACGTCTCAAAATACAACACTGCCCCTTTAAGACTTTTTACCTGACTTGCTTTTCAAAGATGGCTAAGATCTAGGTGTGACTGSATTGCTGAAGGGTTTGCGAACCTTTTTCGAAGAACACTTTCAATGATGCCTTTAAGTTTAGTTCTTACTTCGACGGGAGTAGAACAGAGTTGGAACGGSAAGGGGGAAATGGAGTCCCTAGAGAAAGCAAGTACAAGATGGGTGTCAGGGATGGAGCGGCAGTATTATCATAAGGAGACATGTACTTGGAAAACGGAGAAGGAATGGAGGGAAAAAGAGAGGGAGAAGWGGTCTAAGAGAGTAAGGGAAGGGGGGTGAGCTTGAGTCGGATYAAAATGGTGGGAAAAAGGGAGATGGTGTGTCAAAGAAGAATGGTAGAAAGTGTAAGCYGWGGGAGCCGAAGACGAGGAGAAATGGAAGTGAATGAGGGTAAAGTATCGGTGGTGGTAGGTGCGGTAAAGTTATCGGAGACCGAGGATCAGGATGAAGAAGCGTCTGACAGTAGGAGTGAAGCTTATGGAAAAAGTGAACTCTTGCCTTTTGGCTGATTCATTTGTGCTTTCGCGGTGGGAATCGGTGAGGGTAACTAGAAGTGGTCTAGTGATAATTGTTTTTGTTGGGCAGAGGAAGAATGCGCTCGAAGTAAAAACGAATGGGGGCAAGAAACGTGAGTTGTTTCGTTCTCAAGAAAAGGGCACCAATGAAAGGAGTGATAACTGGGGTAGCAGTAGATATTAACGTTGACCAGGAGAGGGCAAAGATTCCCGGTGTATGTGATYCTCGTCGTTTGATGTGACGCAGACAGGATGGCGAGAGTGGGGAAACAGAAGTCATTGTCTGTTCTTTTGAGTTTTGAAGTTGTCTTTCCCTGACAAAGAGGAAGTTAGGATATATAAGTTATCCTGTATGAGCCGAATACATTAAGATGTTACATGTGTCAAGCTTATGGGKATGTGGCAGCAGTGTGTAGGCAGGAGGGTCCAAGTTCTGAGAAATGTTCAGAAGGGCATGAGACAAAGGAATGTGTAGTATTGGGGTAAGTATTGGAATGTGTTAATTGTAGGCGTGCCCATGGAGCTGGGGATCCGACATGTTCTGTGTGGGAGAGGCAGGTTGAGGTTTCCAGGGTTAGAGTAGTGCAGAAGTTGTCATATGCTGAGCCAGTGAAGAAAGTAGAGGAAGATGGGTTAAGGGGGAGGCGTGGTGAGAGTAGTAGAGATATACCAGTACAGAGGGATAGGCCAAAAAGTGAAATACGTTTCAGTAAGATTGGATTTTTAGCATTGATAGCAATGGTTATTAATGGTACTGCAGGGATGGATCGGAAGTCTCCGAAAATTGAGGTTGTGGTGGCAGCTGCAGAGGTATTTGGGTGTGCAAGACTTGACAGAAGAAGAGTTACAGGATGTGGTGATGTCCCATCCTTTCAGGGTGATGGCATGAGGTAGGAATAAATACATTTAATTAGTGGAGTAGGGTGGTGTTCATTTTATTTTATATAATTTTGTAATTAGTAAGTATAGTGTTAGATGGTAGGTTATTTATTTAGTACATTTTTATTTTTCAAGTAAAGTATAAGGGCGTTGTACTCCAGTCTAGTAGGTGGCGGTAATGCAACAAATTGGATGCCAACTGCCGTTAAACATCAAGAAGAAGAAAGATGGCTAGAACTGCAAACATMTTGTGCTCCTGTTGGAAGCAACCACTTCCCCATTGTTGACTAGAAATGAGCTTTAACTGGACTAATAACTCAGACTAGCAAAGAATGTGAACAGATGTGMCTGCGTGCAGCACTCACGTTGATCTAAAAACAAGTGCAACTACTCTGCACTGATTGGTTATGGCGCACCGGTCTGTGTAGAGCCCTCAAATTCAACTCTGTACCTCGATGCCAGTTCCGCTGCATTGTTCCCCTCTAATCAGGGACTGGGACACATCATTCATTATTAGGTACAAGAGAAAAGCAGCAGGCTCCMGACCTTGTAGGGTAAGAGTTGAGTACCCCTAGTGTAGCGTATGAGCAGGAGTCGTGCCTGTCAATGCGATACAATCCTACTCCAATGCGCTCTGCCTACGGTATATTACATTGAAAGTGGCTAATATTGCGTTGATTCGATCACAATTCTCACAGTAGAAGGAAACGTTGATAGTGTTAATTAACGTGTTAAACTGCAGACAGTTGAGTGAAGTTCACAGGCTCATATTTCTTCTACTTGGCAGTCGGAGGGSAGGTGCGCGTTTAGAGGGAACATTGGTTATGTTGTGTAGAAATGTACACCAAGGATATTGGTGAGTTGCACTTTCACTCGGTGTATGAACCCACTTTTTTAAATTTATACTGAACAAAAATATAAACACAATTAATGATTTTACTGAGTTACTGTTCATAAGGAAATCAGTCAATTTAAATAAATTAGGCCCAAATCTATAGATTTCATATGACTGGGCAGGGGSCCACCCACTAGGGAGCAAGGCCCAGACAATCAGAATGAGTTCTCAGAAACGGTTCCATCATCTGTCTAGTTGACTGGTCTCAGACAATCCCGCAGGTGAAGAAGCTGGATGTGGAGGTCCTGGGCTGGCGTGGTTGGACGTACTGCCAAATTCTCTAAAACAATGGAGGCAGTTTATGGTAGAGAAATTAACATTCAATTCTCTGGCAACAGCTCTGGTGGATATTCCTGCAGTCAGCATGCCAATTGCACGCTCCCTCAACTTGAGACATCTGTGGCAGAACTGCACATTTGAGTGGCCTTTTGTCCACAGCACAATGATCATGTAGTTCAATCAGCTTCTTGATAAGCCACACCTGTCAGGTGGATGGCAAAGGGGAAATGCTCACTAACAAATAAGCTTTTTGTACGTATGGAACATTTCACCACAACCAATCATGGGACCAACACTTTACATGTTGCGTTTCTTTGTTCAGTATATTTGAGGCAGTCAAATGAAACTATTCTATACCACTTAATGTATTTTACATCTTAGTCTGGTGTAGAAGTAAAAATACTTTTTTTTTGGGGGGGGGGGATCTGTACTTTACAATTTATATTGACTTTTACTTCACTAAATTCCTAAAGAAAATGATGTACTTTTTACTCCATACATTTTCCCTGACACCCAAAAGTACTTAGTTTGAATGCTTTGCAGGACAGGAAAATGGTCTAATTCACACCTAAAAAGAGAACATCCCTTCTGCCTCTGATCTGGTGGAAATTGTGTCTTGAGTGTGCTCCTGGCTATCCGTAAATAAAATAGGTCTGTCTGGTAGGCTTAATATAAGGAATTTGATATGATTCATACTTTCACTTTTGATCAAGTATATTTAAAACCAAATACTTTTAGACTTACTCAGATTTTACTGGGTGACTTTCCCCTTTTACTTGAGTCTTTGAGGTATCTTTACTTCAAGTATGACAATTTGGTACTTATTCCAACACTGCTCAACAAGATTGTTAGTGAGAATCTCAATGGAAATAAGACAAGCACATAACTTCTCAAAAGCTTGATGTAGTCAGGAATTTAATCAAAAACAATACTTTTATATAGATYTATATAGGCTTTAGGCTCAGAATCTACTCCAAGGCCCCTTCACTCAAATACATCCATTCAAGTTACGCCACTGTTTTCCCATCTCTGCACCACAATTGCTAGGTATGACCTGAGATATGTTTGCATACAAACCTTACAGATTGAAATCTATATCTCACCGGAATAGACTAATAGCCTATTTTTACAACAACAAAAAATTAAGGCAGACTGAACTGGCACAGGAACTGCATTTCCCCCAAAACCTCCATCTCGCATACAAACAACCAATAATTGACTTTATATATTAAAGTAATGATAATGCAAGTAAATGAGACATAAGCAGTAACTTGATGAGAAAAAAACAAGGTATACAATTGGAATTAAGAGTGTGGAATGTTTAATCTCATCTTTACAGAAGAATTATGTGGATTATTTGGGTTATTTTTCCCCATGTTTGTCAGTGAGTTGTCACTGGATTTGGCCTTGTATCAATAATCTAGCTAGGAAATTCTCTCCATACCTGAGGGGAATGGAAAAACAATGGAATCCAATCACTAATGGTGGAGTGAGCCATTAATTTAATAGCCACGGCACCAATTTTCAGTCATGGCAACCAGATGTTTATTCCAACCCATGTGGCTAAATTACCATTTGATGCTGTGAAATTCTGTCAACTCTTCCCTAATGAGAAATTGTGACAAGGAATGTATGTGCATAAAAACAGACATTGGCAATAAAAAATAAAAAAAGCTAAATATACACTAATAAAAATTGGGTTTACTCAATAGTGAAACCAACTGTCTAATGATGCAAATGTGGTCCGGAGGGCCTAATGTGTCCTGAACCCCAGCAATTCCTTTTACAACCATTGGCCAATTTACATAGAAATCAGTTCATTGTTAATGTACATCAATTCTGCAGACTTAAAAGTCAGACTGACTCATATGTAGACAAATGTACAATGCAGACTGGAGCACAGATCCTGATACTGACAGATGAGAGAGAGAACGGTAGTCCTGTAGGTTTGTGTGGAATAAGGGGTTAAAGGGTTGTTGGAAAGGCAGCTATGGAGTCTGTAAGAGGTGATATCCAGTGGGGGGTGTTAAGTGAGGACTTGTCTGATCTCGCAGTGGACGTAGCACAGGAAGTCCATGTAGGAGGCGCCACCGTGGAGCCCCTTGTCCTCCACCAGGTGCTGGCGGAACAGCATCTCAGACCGGTCTTTCTGCTTCACGATCAGAAGCTACACACAGGAACATTTGTTTGTTTTTGTTTCTCCCTGGCACTTAATTGCTAAATGATGTAAATAGTGAGAAGACACTCCTGGTTTTCATTCTAGCTGATGAGCATCTTGGTAGGTGTTCATCTGCTAGAATGGAAGCAGCAGACATGGTAGTCCTCGAGGACCTGGGGTGCGCACTGCTGCACAAACTGCTTTCAGGTTTTTTAAAAGCTTGCTCAAACTCACCCAGTCTACTATTAATATTATTCTATATCAACAGCAACATATTTCACTACTCCTTTCATTTTTTGGGCAGTTGCTTTCAAGCAAAACAGTGTAAGCTTGGGCAGCCTGTTGAATATGTGATTTTATTGTTCCCAGTGCTTAAAAAGTAAGATTTATGACCATGTGATAAATGGCTACGTTTGTTTGCCAATTCAACAAACAGATACCGTTCTTTAATTAGATCAAAGTAGTTTAGACATCCAGTGGAAAGTATGCATAGTAACAGTAACCAATACATCAAATACTGTACCTTCATGGCGCTGGGCCTCTGGTCAAGCAATGAGTCAATGATGGAACGCAGCTTCTTAGACTGTGGGTTATCCAGAACTGGCAGGGAGCTCTGGAAAACACATGAATATTGGTGATATGTTCTTTCTATGCAGTCTTGAATGAACTTTTCAAATATCTGAACTAATGGTATCCAACTAAGGTGTTTCAAACACCCCATCCTCTGTAGAGCTGGGGGGTAAGGGAGTTCTGGTTCTCACCAGGTCAGCGGGCACGTGGGCGAAGGAGGGCACATTGAAGACTCTCTGGACCAGCTCTGGGGGGCAGGCCTGGCCCAGCCACAGGAAGAGGGAACGCCCATTCTCCAGCAGGAACATGCCAGCATCTGTCAGGCGCTCCTCAGAACAGCGCACTGGAGCAGGCACCAGATCACTGGCAACATCCATATTGTGCTGGAGGAGGAATCAATTAATGAATATAACTTCATCAAAGATATGGAGGGGGCTGCACATGACTCATGTTAGACCACAATCTGTAACAAGAACCATTGTATAAGCTGGACCCCAACAATAGAGTATTGACATGTACCCCATTATGACAGTATTGAGATGGACCCCAATGAATGCATTTTGAGATGAGTCCTAAACAAATTATTGAGCTGTACACCATTTCAATGAGACTGCTACTATTTTTTTTAAATTCCATCTTGCACTTTCATTCTGGTGCGCAGTGCTCCAGAGTTTGCAGCATATTATGAGGAACATTCCAACCCTAATTATGCACATATTAAAGTACTTCTTTAAAACAATTGCCGTGTTTGCTGTGACCCACAAATGAAAACAAAATTAATCACAAGTGCCTGGCACTTTCCCAGCAAACATGGCAATTGATGTGAAGGAGAACAAATAACTGCCATTGTATGAGCCATTTTGTCACAATTATGAAGCATGTAATTATTCTACCGAGGGCAACTATTTACCCTCATACTCTTCTCTGAAGTCTCATGCACATACTATTCAGTCAGCATCTCTTATGAGCCACCTCAAAATGGCAGGTTTTGCTGGGTAATTGTTAGTGTGCTGGCATGCAATACACAACCTCATACAAATGCCATCATTTTTGTGGAATGAGTTGCCGTATCAAATAAGAGGATGTCACACCTTACGGATGCCAATACCAAAGAACTAGTAAATGTGTCAACTCCGTTGTAGGGAGGTGCAGCAAAATGCTGCCCTCTGCTGTTCATCAGGAACAGGGGTCATCTTTACCTTAAAATAATTATTTGATTAGTCTGGGATCCACACTGAATATCTTTCAGTTTCTTTATTGTATCCCTTGACCAGAGTGATATTCAGTATATATCCCAGAGTATATTTTGACATCAATTAAGTGAAAACCATGTAGCCAGAACTCTGCACTAACAATATGATGACATGACAGGAAGTGGGATAGTGATAGAACACTTAAGATTGGAGGTCTATTTAACTAAATGAGGAAGGAAACATGTATCATGATCATAAAAAAATGTAATTGCAGTTGGTAAAAAGGACCTCTGAGAGAGGGAGTGAGATTGATGGGAGATGGGTAGAGCCAGAGGTGGGTGTGTTTGTGTGTGTGCGGTTTCTTCAGTGGGATAAGGCAGGAGAGCGTTGTCTCACCAGTGGGACAAGGCGTGGGTAGAGCAGCAGCTGGGTATCCTCCACCCCCATGGCCGTGGTGATGAGTCTCTGGTGAGCCCTGTCGTCTGTAGAGAGCTCAGCGCTGCCCACCAATGGACCAGTCTTCATCAGGCTGTTTAAGTAGACTGGGAACACCTTCATGGCATCAGGTAGAATCAGCTACACACAGATACACAAGGGGCGAGAGGAGCAAGTGAGAACCCCTAATACACGACTCCCTGACACTACAGTAACAATGTTTGCGATACTTGAAATGACAAAAGCAAACCTAAAACTGCAGTAGGATTCAAATGTGCAGGAATCCATCGGTCTTTCTTTCATCAGTTTACATTTGTACCCTGCACCTGTAAGTTATTGGATGTTTGTACACTTCTTTGAAACTAGATACTTGAAATGTCACCAGCCTAGGAGTTAAATCACACCACTGCATTTGTAAAAAGCGACCATAACACAGACAAGTAAAATTTAAAAAAATGACATTTAATTCTATGAAAGCTGTCCACAGTGTTCTGTGCCACGGACCTGGCTGGCAGCGGAGGGACTGGCACAGTTTTTCCTGTAGCAGGCTAGCATGTGGGCCGTCTGGTTGACCAGAATCTCCCTCACCGTCTTCAGGGGCTGGTTCAGCATGGCACGGTATGCTGGGAGAGAGGGATGAAGGGAGAGGTAGAGGGCATTTGTAGGTCAGTAACTGTGTTCCCACACTAAAGCTGTCTAAAGTGCTCTCATGTCATACAACACGTTTGCTTGTCACTAATACTTTATGGGAGGCATATGGTTCTGGTTTTAAAAGACTCACTTCACCTCTTAGTTATCTTATAAGGTGATTTAGATATACCGGGGATCAGGAAGCTAAAGTGATGCATGAGGTGTATTTAACTAAAGTAGAATCATGACACCATCGACCAGCAATGTTGAAGCCACAAGACACGAGTCGACTTAAGCAGATTTCCCAGATAAAGGTCTACATATTGGGTATCATTATGCTGAATAATGCATAATAAAACACACCAGCCAAGTATGTTACATCCAATGATCAGACTACTTAAAGAGATTCTCCAGTACTTTTGAGCCAGTAGATCTGAAAGTAGCGCTCACAAGCCAAGTGGTCCCTGAAAATTGTGTACTACGTCATTGCCCTCTCTCTCTCCCGCTCTGCTGTGTGTGCATCGTGTGCCTCTTGCTAGCTGTCACTCAAATGGCAAGGGGCTGAAGCTCATTGGTAGAACTGAAAATGCTAGGGGGCTGGCCCATGTGGGGGAAAATGTAGGGAAAATGGCACAGCTTCCAGAAAAACAGTCGCTTTCAAACGCATTTCGTCACTAATTGAGGTAAGAGTAATTATTCTCATAGATTCCGCATGTATGAACTACAGACACATCCAGCCCAAAGGTTTATAAAAATACTTAGTCGCCAAAGTTCCGGAGCATGTCTAACTCTTTATTTGAACTGATATATTATTTATATCGAATCGCATTCATTATGCCTAGATGGGAAGTGGATTTATTGGGCATCTCATTTGGACCTTACTGAACACAAGCCTAAATACAGTAATACTCTGCTGTGTGTAGTCACCTGACTTGGCGAAGAAGTTGATGAGGGCGTCCGTCTCACAGCTCTTGTATAGCTCAGACAGCTGGGCGCTGCAGTTCAGACTAAGGTTGTGGATCCGCAGACGACGCTGGCCGCTGACGGTCGTGTACAGCAAGGCACACTGGGAAGCGGAACACACACAGAAGCCGTTAGAGGGTCAAAAGCCTGTCATGATTTCAATCTTACATGTCAGAGTAGGATGTTTAAGGCTTTGTGGAACCTTTGGCTGAAAATACACATTGTGAATGGAATTGGTTATTAAATATGATGCATATTTGTATTTGTTGCAGTCAAATATCCACTTTGCAGTGAGCTTAAATATCTGATTAGTGGTATCCATTCAAAACAGCAGCTTGAGATGACTTCAGCAAAACAATATAGCGTTAGTTTTTTTGAGTCGTGTATGTGTGAGAGACACCTGCATGAGTGCGCCCGTCTCCTCGCTAAGTTTGTCATCGTGTTTGAACTCCACAGTCACAGCCTTGTCACAGTCCACGGCAGCCATCTCTACGTCTGTGGTGTTGTTCATGTGGATAGCACCGAAGAAGTTTGTAGCCCTGAAGCCTGGCAGGAGAGACAAGGGAAAACTATGGGTTAGTGTCTTGAAGTGCAATACAGTCTAGCAGTATTAAAACCAATTTTACCTAAATACCTTTCAATCAATGCATAATTTAAGCATTGGAATGATGTGGCGACGTAAAACTGTTGGAAACATATGTAATTTAAAATGTTCTTAAATTCTACAATCTAAACTGTACCTCTTTTTTAAGTACATACAAGTGCAATACACTAAAAACAGTTGACTGAATTACCTGTGCTGGTACGGACTCTCATGATGGCGTCAAACCCGATGGCCTTCTCCACATCCTTCCTCAGGTCACTCAAGAAATGCTCTCCATCCATCTCCACCTGAAATACACAGGTAGTGACAACCACAAGGTAACAGAGTTTCCCCCAATTATACTCCATGGAATATTGGTCCAGTGCCAAGATCTGAATGAGATATGGGCTCTAATGCATTTCATGTAATTTCATGTGTTCAATAAGATAAGGATTCATGGACTCAAAATGGCAGTTTGGACAAAATAAGATGTTCTGTGGCATAAAAGGAGCGCTCTGGGGAACTAGACGGCAGGTAGCTTAGCGGTTAGAGTSTTGGGCCAATAACAGATAGGCGGCTGGTTCGAAACCCTGAGCTGAATAGGTGAAAAATCTGTTTATGTGCTCTTGGACAAGGCACTTAAACCTAAATTGCACCTGTAAGTCATGCTGGTTAAGAGTGTCTGCTAAATGACTCAAATGTAAAAACAAACTGTATTGTGCAGTTGTTTGCATTACTGTTTGTGTATACCTGGAAGTTGCTGTACTTGAAAATGGAGCCTCCTGTGTGTGTGGGGACGTCTCCCATGGTGGCGAGGTCCACATACTGGCTGGGGAAGAGGAAGAGATCCACGCTGCAACCCTGAGACACACAGTCCTTGGAGAGCTGCTCGTACACACCCTTCTGGGGCTGGAACAGAGTCTAGGACARCGCAGGGGAACCAAACAACACACACACTTTAGAAAGGAAGCTATTCACACACTCAAAACATTTTAATAGCCAATGATAATATGGTCCACTTTGTTTTAAATGTAAAAGACTGGCTATTTTTCTTCACCTTCTCTTTCTCTGTGTTGATCAGCTTCTTGTCGTCCCTGTTCTTTAGTTTCCCYGGGGCCTCGGCGGTGGGGATGGATGAGTGGAAGATGAACAGCTTGCCACTGCATTCTGCTGTCTGGAGAAAACAAAAATAAATATCACATTACAGAGAGGTAACAGGAGAGAGTGAATACAGGAAAAAGGTGTACATGCAAGTATTTCCTTGTGTGACCGTTTCAATGAAGGGAACAACATTGATTTGACCTAGACGGGTCTCATTATGTTCACGTTCAGTGAGGGGATTCTAGGGTTTAAGTTTAGGTCAACAGATTGCTAAAGCAACAGAGTCAATGGTCTTCGTGACCCAAATTAGTTGCGACTCACCATCATACCCACATTTTCCCACCTGGACAAAAGGAACACCTGTGAGAATGCTGTTCATTGACTACAGATCAGCACCACAGTGTCCACAAAGCTCATCACTAACCTAAGGACCCTGGGACTAAACACCTCCCTCTGCAACTGGATCCTTGACTTCCTGACGGGCCGCCCCCAGYTAGTAAGGGGAGGCAACAACATCTGCCACACTGATCCTCAATACGGGGGCCCATCAGGGGTACGTGCTTATTCCCTTCCTGTACTCCCTGTTCACCCACAACTGCGTGACAAAGCACGACTCCAACACCATCATTAAGGCCTGATCCCCGACAACGATGAGACAGCCTATAGGGAGGAGGTCAGAGACCTGGCAGTCTGGTGCCAGGACAACAACCTCTCCCTCAATGTGAGTAAGACCAAGGAGCTGATTGTGGACTACAGGAAAAGGAGGGCTGAACACACACTCATTCACATTGACAGTGCTGTAGTGGAGCGGGTCGAGAGTTTCAAGTTCCTTGATGTGCACATCACCAACAAACTATCATGGTCCAAACACACCAAGACAGTTCACGACAACACTCTTTCCCCCTCGGGAGACTGAAAAGATTTGGCATGGGTGCCCAGATCCTCAAAAAGTTATACAGCTGCACCATCGAGAACATCCTGACRGGTTGCATCACCGCCTGGTATGGCCAAGGTTCCTGCCACCCAGGACCTATATACTAGGTGATGTCAGAGGAAGGCCCAKATTTTTTTTMGTCAYAGACTCCAGTCACCCAAGTCATAAATTGTTCTCTCTGCTACCGCACGGCAAGCAGTTCCGGAGCACCAAGTCTAGTTCCAAATGGCTCCTTAACAGCTTCTACCCCCAAGCCATAATACTGCAGAACTATTAATCAAATGAACACCCAGACTATTTACATTGACACCCCCCCTTTGTTTTTACACTGGTGCTACTCGCTGTTAATTTTACCTTTATTTAACTAGGCAAGAACAAATTATTTTGTACAATTGGCCAACGCTGGGCCAATTGTGCGCCGACCTATGGGACTCCCAATCACAGCCGGTTGTGATACAGCCTGGAATCGAACCAGGGCCTGTAGTGACGCCTCTAGCACAGAGATGCAGTGCCTTAGACCGCTGCACCACTATCTATGCATAGTCACTTTACACCTACCTACATGTACAAATTACCTCGACTAACCTTGTAATTGTATTACTTTTTTAAATTTAGTTTATTTAGTAAATATTTGAACTCTTTCTTGAAATGCATTGTTGGTTAAGGGCCAAATCAAATTAGATTTTCTGCAAGGCTGTCTGTTCGCATCTGAAATTATTTGACCTCTACCACACATTAATTCAAACTGAAGGCAAGCCGTTGGGAAAATTCAGTTGGAGCCGATTAAATAAACAGTTCTATTAGGAAGCAAAACGGAAAGTTGCCGAGTCATTAGGTTGATGGAGAAACTGTTTAATGCACAATGCCAACTGAGAACGCACGGTATAACGGACTATGTTGACAACAAAAAAATTGGCGGTAAAGGGGCTGTGACTGCAAAAAGTTTAGATGGCCTCTATAGCTGACTGACTTATTTGTTTGGATTACTCTAATTCCTCTAGCTTTGAGTTTAAGATAAGCATCAAATATATGATGTCACAATGTACTTTATCAATGTATTATGTGGGTATGTTGTATTTTAATCTGTCGTCTTTTCATTTCAATGTGCCAGTGTTTTTCCATCTGTCCCTATGTAAATAAACAATTGTAATGAAATCAGAGAGGTTATTGGGTACTTGAGTCCATCACCGCCTGGACAAAGTAACAGCTGCCCTGCTATCCAGCTCCCATTCCCTCGTGTGTGACAGAGTTGACATCTAGCCTCTCACCTTGAGTGCCTCTACCCCAGCCTGGATGACGGGGGCAAAGACCGTCTCGCTCTCGTTGGTGTCTGCAAACATATCAGGGATCTGGTCCAGGAGACTGGAGGAGTGAGAGAGAGGAACAGTGTCACAATCATTCACCTCTGGTACATTGTGTTCAAAACTTGGTAGATACACAATTTGCTTTGTGTTACAATATGTTATAATAGCTTTGTTTCATTGCCTCCTATCCTTTATGACTGCTAATCTGAAAGGAGGTGATGGGTGTAAGTACTACGGTCAATGTCCATCCAGTTATTTTAACTGTCTGTGGCTTTTCAAGGAAGAAAGATGAGGAAACAAAGTTATTTTAGATTACTGGGACAGCCAGTGGCTACATCCAACGGTATTGTCCTTACAATTCCACAGATCATTGGAAGAGTATCATGCACAGACAGTTTAGAAGAGTGAATTTCTCAGCTCATACAGTAGACACAACCCCTTTGGAAGAATTGTGTTGATTATACAAAGTCATATTTGGATCTAAACCAAGGACTTAACTCACATTTGTTTAATTATATTGTACAAGTTGAGAAAAATGAGTCAGTTCTTCAGAAAAACAAACTGGTTGATCTGGGAGTAAGAGATTTATCCAAAAGTCATAGACATACCAAAATATCAAGTTGTTATTAATCATTTTGARGCTGTGTCATACAACTGCATAGATAAGACCATTTTCCATATAAATCCACATGGGTCTTTTTAATATAAAACACTTCCAGGGACCACTTCTCTGGAAGCAACTGTTTTTCAACGTTATCTTGACATTTGTGATGAAAACCACTGAAACTATGGATAAAAATGAGGCATTGGACACCTGATGGGCAAGATAATCAAATGCTGTCATTCAACAATTGTTTTTACCACATGAAAAATGTTGCTTAGAATTGAGCTTTGACAGAAATAGATGCACATCGACGGGCTTTGAGAAGGAGCTGGAGATAAAGACAATGTATACGTTTATCAAAAAGAAAGAGACCACTACAAACCCACAAAGTAAGATTGCTTCAGACAGAATGTTTGTTTATCCTTTGGTCTGCATCAGATTGTCACACTTTTGGGTATAGATTACAGTGTGCAGAGTTCATCCTGCCCCCCCCCCCCCCCCAATTGGGCTATATAAGCTAAATATTGTCAATGCCTCCTTCAAAAAGGTTCAAATTCCTAACATTACCAATGACCTGCCTATTGCTATTCATAAACAATAATTAACATATCTAAATATTTGAAAATATGCAATCAAGCATCACTARTCAAATCAATTCTCATGTCAGAGGTGTGCCCCTTACTTGTTGATGACGGCGCGAGACTCCTGGAAGTTGACGAGGAAGCCGTCGAGCAGTGGGACAAACATCTCGGCCGTGTCGGACACCACCATCATCTGAGGCTGGGCCAGGGCACTCTTCACGTTGTAGAAGTGTAGGATCTTGTTGTAAGTGACGAAGCCCACCTTCACCGTCGAGCTCTCGGCACCATCCTCTCTGTGCGGGAGGAAGAGGGGGCAAAGTTGGGGATGAGCGTTAGTGTTATTGGATGGATGGAGAAACAGAGACAGAGAGAGACAGAGAGAGCGAAGCAGTAGCCTGGCATGAGTCATTAATGATAGTCATGTCATTGATAATATTTGCCTAAAACATATACAAATTTGGGACCAGGCTAGATGAAGAGAAAACCTTTCAGAAAAGTTTTTTATTTGAACAAAAAATGCTTGTCATTAGAGGGAACTATGTTACAGCATAGATTAAGTAATCACTAAATTGTTCTAGTCGCTTATGCACTCTGACATAAAATGGCCAATAAGCGGCAGATCAGTCCCCTATTCTGAAGTTTTATTCTAAACATGATATGACAAGATCAGATAACAAATCAATGTGGATACACACACTGTTTGCAAGCAGTGTTAGCTAACGGACCTGGTAATAGAAACAATACAATATTCCCAAAAGTATAAACTCCGCCCATCTGGCACTCCAGGCAGGCTCAAGCAAATGCTCAACGAATTTGAAAGACTTCAAATAGTATTTTAACGCAGTCATGTTAGCTTCAGCCAAATATGCATACAGTACTACAGGATATGGGACAGCCAGATCAAAAGTTGACCTATGTAATTGCTCCTTTCATTATGATCCATGTTTTGGTTATTGATGCTTCAATAGGTAATGTTAAATTATAAACTAGGTGGTTCGAGCCCTGAATGCTGATTGGCTGACAGTATACCACAGGTATGACAAAACATTTATTTTTACAGCTCTAATTACATTGGTAACCAGTTTATAATAGCAATAAGGCACCTCGGGGGTTTGTGGTATATGGCCAATATACCACGGCTAAGGGCTGTGTCCAGGCACTCACGTTGCGTCCGTAAGAATAGTCCTTAGCCGTGGTATATTGGCCATATACCACACCCCCTCGGGCCTTATTGCTTAATTAGAGCGCTAATGGTTTTCCTTCAACCTCTCCGATATCACTACGTCAAAAGGCACAATCTCATGCCCTGTTTTTCAYACCTTTGTATATTTATTTGCTCTAGCAAAACAACTTCCTGACATATTTTTWATTTTATTTAACTAGGAGTGTTTTAGAGAGAAGGTTTAGAGTTAGCAACTGAAGCGCTAAAAACATTCCTGGGTGCAGAAACACATTTTTAAGGCAAAGAAAAAACACATTGGAGGAGAGGGTCTCATTCCGGGGATGGGCACCTCTTCCAGCATCCACCACTCAGCCAATAAAACAAAAAAAAAGGGCCATCACCCAGTCATGCCTGACGAACTTACACAAACATCCACAGAAAGAGGGTTAGGATTGTTTTTCTTCAGGGCAAAGTGCTGATAGGTGAAGGAAAAAAGGGTCCTCATATGCTTTCAATTAAGATGACTGCCATCTCTGATGTCATGTGATTTAATGTCCACACACAATTTCTCTCTCTTACAAACAACCCTCTCCAACTCGTGCCTCAACAGAAGTTCAATAACATGAATAAGAAACTGTCAGTGAAATATTACTTTGTTTTCCGCCCTTTACAGATCTCGCTTTCGTTTTCATGGACTGGGGAGAATTCCACCCAGTTGAGATGCATTCTATTTTATATACACCTCTGTGTTGATGACTCTCTGTAGAGAATCTACAGATGGACTATCCAAATAAAGTGTGACCAAACAGTGTGTAAAAGCATTCCCCATCTGACAAGGGGAAACTGGGGTTTGTCTCCCTTTCTTTCTGAACACAGCAGTATAGAACATGCACTTTAACCCAGTATAAATGAGGTGCTCGTTCTAACTAAATCTGCCATATGTAAATGATGAGACCCGTAGAACAGACTTATGTCAACATCATTCACAAGAACTGACATGAGAACCAGTCAGGCAATGCAGCTTTTTATTGCTTGTTTTCATACTGAGTAACAGTGATGAAATATTAAATGAAGGAGAAAATACCACAGGATTTAGTCTACACCTGCGTGTGCTTTCTTGGAGCCCCTTTTCCACCGTAGCAAGCTAGAAGCAAAAATGTGGCTATTTCGGCAGCGTTGCAGATCCTTATAAAAGTGTTCTGTTTCCAACATGTTTTCCATTAGTTTCAATACAGGAGASAGCAAAGTCTCACAATGCACAACAGGGAAGAAAAGTAATTTAAAAACAGGGGGCTTATTTGGAGAGCACTACCTAACCGTTTCGGGGGTGACGTAAGGGTTTCGGACAAATATCTCCATAAGTCTGCAGGCTAGGAGCGAGAGCCAGTTTCCAAATAAGTTATTTTAGGAAAGTCAAGGTGAAGTATGTCATCCGTTTCTCGATGGTAAATCAAAACCTTGTGTCTTGCTGGCGACCCACATAAAACAGCCAAAATCAGACCCATCTGTGCCGCGGACTTCTTGTGTCTTGGACATGATTCAGGGTTAGAGTCTGCACTGCGCCATAACATTTTCTCCCCTCCCCCTCATTCTTTCCCTTCCCCTAGCATCTCCCCCCTCCCATCAACCCACCCCCACAACCTTTAGGAAATKATTTTCAACTGATGAGATACTTGAATACTTGGCTTAATGCTTTTTTCTTTGCCTTGTAGATGTGGGACAACCATATTTGGCAAGGTATTGCGGATTTCCAGTAGTATTCTGTTTCACCCTGAGGCGATGGAAGCATAATGAAGCTCAGGCGAACATATGGCCCCCGCTGAAGAGATGTTGACAGAAAGGTGGGAGGTAGTGTAGGCTATAATGTATCTGGAGGTCTGCAACCCACCCCAAAAATCAAACCACCAAGCTACACATTATGGGTGATGGGGGTGTCGAAAACCAACACTTCTATAAATCTAATGTGGTCTCTCTCTGACGTGAGACTTCAGTTATCCTATGCTTATCCCTTGGAGAGCAGAGCATTGTAAAAAAGATTCTGACATTGGACACGGCTTACGTCATTTCACAGTAACCTCCAAGGCTATGTAGTGGGTCTCACTCCAAGTTGGCAGATCCCATATAAAAAGATCTTGGAGATAGGCTGTAGGCTGAGTGATATTGGGCCAGTTTCCAGAGTGCTCAAATGCAGGCGATTCAAGGCTCCATTCCTTGATTACGAGGTCAGTGTTTGATAGCGTGTGTGTGTATTGTGTGTGTGTACCTGGGCAGGTTGTCTAGCAGGGTCTTCAGCTCCTCACATACCAGTCTGACCAGTCCGCTCTTGATGTTGGCATAGGACACGTCGATCATGAAGATGTACGCCGGAGGACTGGCTGGCTTGTTGTTCTGAAAGAGAGAAAGAGGACATTTTGAATTACAACTTCAATTCAACTACTGTTACTTCACCTTATTTCCTTAATTTGCGGTTTAAAATGTCTTTGTCTAAAACAACCCTGAAAACAAACTATTGTTCACTTATGAAATCAACAATTGACCCTGCCTCCAAGGTCAAACACATAATAACGTGAACACACCAGAGACGTCAAATCTGTACCCCAACTTTAGGTGAAACGTGTAGGCTACTATTGGATCCCAATTTTCTCTCTTCCTCACTTCCTCTGCCCTGTGTATCCCTCCACCACACCCATTACTTTCTCTGCGTTTTAAGCTTACAGCTTGCTTGGATCTTGGAGCCGTTAAGACTATTTGTGACATCCGACTGCCCTCCATTTGTTAGGAATGTGGATGAAGGACACAGCACGGGCCGTTGTTTTGTTTCCGCGGTAACAGTCTGACTCGGCTCACCTCGGATGCTTGCGCTGAAAGCTGGCCGGGACTACATTTCCAAACATTAATAAACAGACTGAAGTAACAAGATGGCTTCAGTAGGAAAACGTGGCGTTGCTAGCCGCCACTTACCTCTACCCAGAATGTACAAGAAAAGACCACCCCACAGAGCGTAACAAAATGGAGACCTTTTGGCTTTAATGAGGTGGTGTTGATAGAACAGAACATGCTTTTGCCTCTACTGCTTTTGCTCCTAATCACTTTCACTTCATACAAGTCTTTAAGAGATAGACTCTTGCCAAGCATTAGTTTGGCCAGTTTTATCCGTTCTGTTCCATGTACCATCACAGCTTTCCTCTATGTCAATTCAAATTGTACTGCTATTGAACTGCTAGGAATATTGATTGAAACACATTTTACTTTTCATCCATACAAAAGTAATTCAAAGTAGTTATTTTAACAACTGCCAATTTCTCTCTATTTGTATAAAATGAAACAATATCATATATAAGGTTCACTATGAAGGTTCATTTATGAAGATAAACCACAATGGCAGAGCATTGCTTACCTTGCAGTAATCCAGGGTGGCTTCGAACTCATAGGACCCCAGCGACAGCTCTGGCCTCTCATATAAATCCACCCTTCTGCCCATGTGGTCCAGGTGTTGGAAATAAAAGGCTGGCACTGTGAGAGAACAAAATAACGTGTTTTACCAGTGGTGACAAAAACATACCCCAAACATAATATTGCCTCTGCTTAGCAACTATGCCTTAAATGGCTTTCTCATGCATAGTGTCCCCCACCCGAGTGCATTAGTTTCTATGTAAGAGGGTTCAAAACTACCCTAAAGCCCTGGTCAGACCTAAAGTCAGAAATATGAAGAATAACCCCAACTACTATCATTTAAATCTTGGATAATGTAAGTTACTCAAATTAAAAGACAACTTTTTTTTAGCTTTGAGCTCCAAAAGATTAGTCAGATCCATAGCTGATCTTTAGCCACGGGGCATTATGACCCAATAAGGTCTCCCATCCTCTCGTTATGGGTGGACYTACCTTCGTTGACGCAGTTGCAGAAGCCGCACTGGTAGCGGCGGCCGCCATCGATGAACTGCATGTAGGGACACATGTAGGCTTTGCAGCGGTTACAGCGGATCGGGCCAGTCTCACCATGGTTCACGACGTAGAGAGGAGTCTGGGCCACACATTAGAACAGAGGAGATAGTCACATAAGACAGCCGTGACACATTTTTTTTTAGAGTCAACTGTTGCCCATAGTCAACGGTCCGTGCTATCCAGGATCCTTGGGACGTCCCTACCCTATTGAAGTTAAAATGTAAAATGGTTACGGTAAGGGTTAAGGTTCGGAAAGGGTTATGGTTAAGGTAAGGGTAGGGTAGGGACGTCCCAAGGATTCGGATAGCACTGACCCATAGTCAACTGTACATAGACGATGCCTTATTTAGTAGTTTGGGTGAAATTGACAGGCTTCAGGTTAATGATGATGATGATTACCATGTATTATCCTAACCAGTTTATAAACTCAGCAAAAAAAGAAACATCCTCTCACTGTCAACTGCATTTATTTTCAGCAAACTTAACATGTGTAAATATTTGTACGAACATAACAAGATTCAACAATTGAGACATAAACTGAACAAGTTACACAGACATGTGACTAACAGAAATTGAATAATGTGTCCCTGAACAAAGGGGGGGGGTCAAAATCAGAAGTAACAGTCAGTATCTGGTGTGGCCACCAGCTGCATTAAGTGAGATGTGAGATGTTACTCCACTCTTCCACCAAGGCACCTGCAAGTTCCCGGGTATATCTGGGGGGAATGGCCCTAGCCCTCACCCTCTGATCCAACAGGTCCCAGATGTGCTCAATGGGATTGAGATCCGGGCTCTTCGCTGGCCATGGCAGAACACTGACATTCCTGTCTTGCAAGAATCACACACAGAACGAGCAGTATGGCTGGTGGCATTGTCATGCTGGAGGGTCATGTCAGGATGAACCTGCAGGAAGGAGGATGTCTTCCCTGTAACGCATAGCATTGAGATTGCCTGCAATGACAAAAAGCTCAGTCCGATGATGCTGTGACACACCGCCCCAGACCATGACGGACCTTTCACCTCCAAATCGATCCCGCTCCAGAGTGCAGGCCTCGGTGTAATGCTCATTCCTTCGACCATAAACGCGAACCCYACCATCACCCCTGGTGAGACAAAACTGTGACTCATCAGTGAAGAGCACTTTTTGCCAGTCCTGTCTGGTCCAGCGATGTTGGGTTTGTGCCCATAGGCGACGTTGTTGCCGGTGATGTCTGGTGAGGACCTGCCTTACAACAGGCCTACAAGCCCTCAGTCCAGCCTCTCTCAGCCTATTGTGGACAGTCTGAGCACTGATGGAGGGATTGTGCGTTCCTGGTGTAACTCGGCAGTTGTTGTTACCATCCTGTACCTGTCCCGCAGGTGTGATGTTCGGATGTACCGATCCTGTGCAGGTGTTGTTACACGTGGTCTGGCCACTGCGAGGACAATCAGCTGTCCGTCCTGTCTCCCTGTAGCGCTGTCTTAGGTGTCTCACAGTACAGACATTGCAATGTATTGCCCTGGCCACATCTGCAGTCCTCATGCCTCCTTGCAGCATGCCTAAGGCACATTCACGCAGATGAGCAGGGACCCTGGGCATATTTCTTTTGGTGTTTTTCAGAGTCAGTAGAAAGGCCTCTTTAGTGTCCTAAGTTTTCATAACTGTGACCTTAATTGCCTACCGTCTGTAAGCTCGATTATATCGACCGATTGGTTCTGTTTGGGGCGGCAGGTAGCCTACTGGTTAGAGCGTTGGACTAGTAACCGAAAGGTTGCAAGATCGAATCCCCGAGCTGACAAGGTAAAAATCTGTCGTTCTGCCCCTGAACAAGGCAGTTAACCCACTGTTCCTAGGCAGTCATTGAAAATAAGAATTTGTTCTTAACTGACTTGCCTAGTTAAATACAGGTTAAAAAAACAACATGTGTGCCAGTCCTCCTGGGTAGTTGGGCTGTAGTGGCTCCCTTGGCCAAAGGTGGAGTCATTTCCCTGGCTTCAGTTTATGCCTCACCAATTGGTTCTGCCACACTATCTATATCCTAACATCCTACTTTAAATTCAAATATTGCCTTTAAAACTGAGCTATTGTGGAAATTAAAAACAAGACCTAACACAGTGCAACAGTCTAGAAGAGTGAAGTTGTTGCCGTTTGACACAAGTGTGAGTTCTATCAAGATCTTTGCCCTTGTAGACCCACACTCCGCCATAAAGCATTTAGTCTAAACATTGTGGGTGGTCTCATCTATACCTTCAAAACAGTTATTATCGTGCAACTCYACACGTGCCGTCACGATACGCAAAGCAGATTCTCTCCCCAGAAACCGATCAATCTCATGCCCCATGTATGTAAATAGCTGCATTACATTTACATTACATTTGTCAATAGCGGAACGCTTCTGTCCGAATAAGGCTTTGTTTAATGTAAGGATGAAATATCTTTCCTGCTGAGTGGGGATGTGTAGAAATACAGATGGTAAAGGTGTGCCTATAGCTTATCTGGCCCACACTCAAACAAACCCATGGAAACATATGGCATAAATTACATGCACAAAGTCCGTACACTCACAAACATTCATTAGTGAAAACAAACTGTGCGCACATGCTATATTCACATGTGCATGGCCGAATAGCCAAATCTCATTCAACTACTTCAAACTATTTACATTAAGCATCACTGAAATGATATACTATCCAAAATATTGTAGCCTAACAAACAAAACAGTGTCTCAGGGATATAAATCTAACCTAAAAACACATTGAATTGTTCCAATAAGACCCCCTTGATTTCTGCTCTTTCTTGAAGGGAGGCTTTTACTCTAGTACTTGTTTATATACTAGTGTGTGTATGTTTTCATATGGCCTCCAAGACCATTAAACTCCACATGCAGACAGACGTGAATGCAGCCAAGTAGTTCATCCAAAGGGAACGTGAAGCTGAATTAMAAAAATGTTTAGAAAAAGTCCAAGTGCGATACAAGGGTTTAAAGTTAAGACTCACTGCTTGTGCAGTGAGGTCATTCATTGCAAACAAAACAATAATGCTAACATGGTGATAATGTGTTAGATTCCATATCAAACAAAAGCTATCTAAGCTTCCTACTATGGGAATCATGCCAGTGCTGTCTGGACATTGAGCGCTAACCGGAGAAGGCAATGCACTTGATTGCTTTGCTGAACCCCTTTCATATTCTGGGGTCCACGCAGATCTTGACATTAGCTAATTAGCTCTTTCTATGAGACAGAGCGAAAGCTACAGTAGCATTGCCTAAAAAGGCCATTTGGCACCAAAGACAAAGTGAGGGGAAGAATATCTAAGGCAGGATTCCTGAGACCACACAAGATACACATGAAGGTTGTCCACGGGACACTTTTAAAAGTTTACAGCACTTGGACGTACAGTATATTTTTAAGGAAATAATACATCTACGTGTCATTGAGGAAAACTAAAAGTGCTAGTGTCTCCCTTCCCTAAAAGGATGTCTACAGTATGTACCTGTGGTTTTGATAGTATCTGGGTTTAAACATCTTGGTTTCAGAATTCACAAGTGGTTTAGTGGTCTGACTTTATATAACAATGTGGATAATCTCTGCAAACATACACAGGATAAGGCCTACCTCATTCTTTGGCACCGTGGCGAAAGGTTTGATGATGGCACCCAGAGGAACTTGGCACTGCTTGGCCAGGTCAGCCGTGCAGGGGAAAGAGTAGGTGGTGCAACGTATGAACCTTGGACTGGCGTTTCCTAAAGAGGATTCAGAAACGGAAACAAAGTTCAAATAAATCATAAGAAATAAATACAAACGGTTCAATTAAGTTGTACTCATTGGTTTGATTCAAGAAAATATACAGTTTAAACATGTTAGCATTTTGTGTTTACGCATAAAGCCTTCCACTTGTCCTAATATCGTTCGGTTCTTCCCTTTAAAGATTCATCAGGCTGTAAATAACTTACACTTTTTACAAAGAAATGCAATATTCAGTGTTCTTATTCATACATTTAAGTACAATATCAAACGTTAACACTTAATTCATAACAATCAGTATTTCCCTTGCCATTTTCAGGTAACGTTGCACTCAAAGAGAACCTTAACATTAATATATTTWAATTTTTTCCAGTGTGGTTAAACTATTTTTCTGAGACGGAAATGTTTAAGTTTGACAAATCTGAAGTGGTGCAACTTAAAATGAGATCAAAGGGTAAAGTAAATACAAAGTTTTAAAAAATGGAATATCCTCTAAAAGGTTTGTTATATTCCTGGCTTCTGGAGGTATTCGTTTGAGTTAGACCAGGGGTCTACTCAATAGGAACCAAATAGAAACAAAGAGGCCGAAACGGGGAGGGACCTACCTAAGAAACTGTAGTTTTCATTGCAAAACTTTTCCCTTGAGAAAACATTTTGCTACGGTGTGCACTAATGAAAAGACCCCAATCATGTTACTTATGTTGCCATGAGAATATCTTTCAGAAGTGTATGTTTGATCTAAGGCTATTATCGGATTTGTTCAAAGCCATCCGTGTCACGTACTACTAATCCATTCCTTTGGGAACCCCACAACTGCACATTTTTGTTCCATCCCAACTTAAACCAAACCTGAGTCAACTAGTCAAGTATTCACAAAGCCCTTGATTAGTCGAGTCAGGTGTTCTAGTGATGGACTGGACAAAAAGCTATGTTAAGTATGTTGGAAGTAAGGTTAGTTCTGTTCAATGACACATATAAGTTTGTGTTTACAGTACAGTGGTATTCCTGTGCCTTACCTTGGTCCTGTACAGTAAAGTCAGTAGTGACCAGCGGGGGAACCTGACCCCTGAGGTTTGTGGTGTACACCTGTCCCCCTCGTTTGGCTTGGTCGTCCTCAGTGACTTGTGTCTAAACCAGAGAGGTGCACTGTCAGTGAAAGACTGTATACTGTGCGGAGCCATTTCCTTAAACAGTCAGGCTGTGGGTGAAAGCTTTCAATCAGTTCCACTCGGTCAGTTTTTGCTAGATGTGTGTGGTAAAGGAGACGTATTGGTATCGTACAAATTCACATTCTGCTGTTGCTTTGTCGTTTGCCTGAGAACATTCCAACCACAATCAGTCAAGCATTTTGTGGTTTTGACTACGAGACACAGGGTTGACGTCATCATTTGTCGGCCATACATTTCATCCAAATAAGACACATACAATAGGTAATTTGGGGAGGTGGGAGTAACAAAAACGGGATGCTCACATGTGTATCCTGGGCCCATACTGGGTGTGCAGTAGCCAAATCTTCTAAAGAGATGTCTTTATAGGTAATACTGGCTTGGAGGTAGCTGGGAAACATGCGAAATGGCATGCAAAGACATGAAATCACACGAGGATTAAATATGAACTCACTGTACTAGGGATGGAGTCAGGGTCCAGCTTTTTCTGAGGTGGCCCGGACATATGGGCTGCCCCACCTTGGAAGGGTTCCGCCATCCCGGGTCCTGCCATCTGCCCCCCAAACTGACCTGACACACAGACCATGCCACAGTGTAAGGCTCTGGTGACCTACACCTGGTGCAATCCTAGTGACAAGCACACACTAAGTGGTACAGTACTCCAAAAGCAATTTGTACACACTACTCACCACCTTCAATAAGATAAGTTTGACTACCACAGTGAGATACCATATCCTAGGACACACATTATTCCTGGAAACCATGTTTTATTCCAGGAATAGGCTTCACCTGGCTCCAGGAAACTGGCCCTACAAATCCATAAAACTTTGCAGTGATCATCACTGAGCCACAGGTAACTGCGCTTTCTGTACCTTGTGGTTGCTGAGGGTATCCTGGTTGCCCGGCTGCTCCAGGTCCGGGCTGCTGGAAGCCCCCAGCGCCTGGAGGGGGTGGGCCTGGGAAGGGCCTACCCATGCCTCCCATGGGTGGGTGCCCTCCCATAGATGGGTGCCCTCCCATAGATAGGTGCCCTCCCATAGATGGGCCAGCTAGGGGCGACTGTGGGGGAGCCATCTGGGGTGAATTGGGGCCCGTAGGTGGGGGGCCCAGGGTTGATTGTCCCATGGTTGGGGGAGGGGCGGTCTGGAATGACTGCTGGGCTGGGGGAGAGGTGTGGGGTGCCTGATGGCTCTGCATGGGCCCTGGACCTGCAGGATAGGCAGGGGGAGGGTGAACAACTTTCAACACACTGCATGAATGAAGCCTAACAATAACTTTTTTATTTCACCACCCTTATTTACAGTTTGGCTGTGTACAGGTACAGTGATCGGTAAGCTGCTCTGACAGCTGATGCTTAAAGTTATTGAGGGAGATATAAGTCTACAGCTTCAGTGATTTTTYKAAGTCGTTCCAGTCATTGTCAGCAGAAAACTGGAAGGAAAGGCGGCCAAAGCAAGTGTTGGCTTTGGGGATGACCAGTAAAATATACCTGCTGGAGCGCTTACTACGGGTGGGTGTTGCTATGGTGACCAGAGAGCTGAGATAAGGCGGGGCTTTACCTAGCAAAGACTTATAGAGGACCTGGAGCCAGTGGGTTTGGCGACGAATATGTAATGAGGGCCAGCCAACGAGAGCATACAGGTCGCAGTGGTGGGTAGTATATGGGGCTTTGGTGACAAAACAGATGGCACTGTGATAGACTACATCCAATTTGCTGAGTAGAGTGTTGGAGGATATTTTGCAAATGACATCGCCGAAGTCAAGAATCGGTAGGATAGTCAGTTTACGGGGGTATGTTTAGCAGCATAAGTGAAGGAGGCTTTGTTGCGAAATAGGAAGCTGATTCTAGATTTAACTTTGGATTGGAGATGCTTAATGTGAGTCTGGAAGGAGAGTTTACAGTCTAACCAGACACCTAGGTATCTGTAGTTGTCCACATATTCTAAGTCAGAACCGTCCAGAGTAGTGATGCTAGTCGGACGGGCGGGTGCGGGCAGCAATCGGTTGAAGAGCATGCATTTAGTTTTACTAGCATTTAAAAGCAGTTGGAGGCCACGGAAGTAGTGTTGTTTGGCATTGAAGCTCGTTTGGAAGTTTGTTAAAACAGTGTCCAAAGAAGGGCCAGAAGTATACAGAATGGTGTGGTCTGCGTAGAGTTGGATCAGAGAATCACCAGCAGCAAGAGCGACAGAGAAAAGAGTCGGCCCGAGAATTGAACTCTGTGGCACCCCCTCCGATTTGACACACTGAACTCTAGAGAAGTAGATGGTGAACCAGGTGGGGCAGTCATTTGAGAAACCAAGGCTATTGAATCTGCCATTTTTTTTTTGTGATTGACAAAGTCGAAGGCCTTGGCCAGGTCGATGAAGACGGCTGCACAGTACTGTCTTTCATCGATGGCGGTTATGATATCGTTTAGAACCTTGAGCGTGGCTGAGATGCATCCATGACCAGCTTGGAAACCAGATTGCATAGTGGAGAAGGTACGGTGGGATTCGAAATGGTCGGTGATCTGTTTGTTAACTTGGCTTTCGAAGATTTTAGAAAGGCAGGGCAGGATGGATATAGGTCTATAACAGTTTGGGTCTAGAGTGTCTCCCCCTTTGAAGAGGGGGATGACCGCGGCAGCTTTCCAATCTTTGGGGATCTCAGACGATACGAAAGAGAGGTTGAACAAGCTAGTAATAGGGGTTGCAACAATTCAGCTGATAATTTTAGAAAGAGAGGGTCCAGATTGTCTAGCCCAGCTGATTTGTAGCGATCCAGATTTTGCAGCTCTTTCAGAACATCAGCTGTCTGGGCTTGGGAAAGTTGCTAACATAGCTGCATGCTAGTTTACCGAAGTTGACAAAGCCATAAATATATAGACTACCACTAGTAAGAAAAGCTTCTGTTCTACTGTTTGGACAACACAGCTGTTTGCTTTTTTAACTTGTTTGTGAGTTGCTTTGCATCTTGTTAACTTTCTAAAGTGGATGCCACCCCCCTAACCATTCCCAATACAACAATCTTGAGTTCTACAAACAGTGATGAATTACCATATCCAAGGTTCATGGAACCCATCTGATTGGTGAGCTGCTGTGCTGGGGCCTGGGGGGCCATGCTGTGGTAGGGGGAATTAGGGGGTTGTCCATACGGAGAGGCGGCAGCAGCAGCAGGAGGGGCAGGGTACCTGGAGGACAGTAAACAAAGAGCTAAATATTGTCTGTTCCAACAGACAAAAAAAAAAACTATTCAGTCCATTTACCTATTAGTGGACTTGAAGAAAATGGAAGAAGAAAATGGAAGAAGGAATGCACTAAGAGTATTGGGATGAAYCCATGGTTGCCTTTCAATTCTTGACCCTTTTACCCAAAGTGTGCACTTGCTCCCTCCCATTCATTGGTTGAAAGCAATGACATGGTGTTAATATGGGCTAGAGGGTGTTTCTATCACAGGTATTACACCAGTCCATTCCATTTCCATTTAATACAATTCCATTAGGTGGATAGATCAAGTGCATACTTCAGGAAGAAGGGTAGAATTTGACCATTAGAACGTTATTGTAGTAAATGGACTCTGCTCGTTGGAATAAGCTCTGTTACCTTTGAGGGTAAGCTCCATTCTGCTGACCGTTTGAGCCATACTGGCTGGAGACCTCTGGTAGAGGCATGCCGGAGGGGGATGACACAGGCTTCATCAAACCTGGAAGGTAAAGAATCCTCTTATGGTCACACAATATATACACAAAGTATAACAAAGTATGCACCTGAGAAAAATGTCTCATCTAAATGCTGTGGCAATAGCATTGCTGTCCACAAAGCATCCTCTTGCAGTCACACATTACATACACAGTACAGTATACACGGGCAAACCTTCTAAATGACGAGGCGATAGCATGGCCGTGCACAGAAATACATATCCCCAGGCTTAAATGTTGTCATTTCAATTGGAAGCTGCATTGCTTGAATCATGAACAAACAATTGCTCCTGGACTAATAAAGAATTGCACACATCCCAAATGACAAGATCAGACCGGTTGGATGAAAAGCTAAACAGAAGATTTTACAGGAGGAATGAGAGACCAAAGGAACGTGGCTTTACCTGTTGGTGGGGCTGGGAATGACTGAGGTTGTCCCCCATAGTGTCCATAGAGGGGCTGGGCAGGCGAACTCCCAAACCCAGCTGGGTAGCCCCCCATCCCAGGCTGGGCCTGGGAGTATGGAGGCGTGGCAACATAACCCTGCTGACTCATCCTAAATGCTGTTAAGGTCTTCTCATTCCAAAATAGCAGAGATCCAAGAACCTGCAGAGATGGAAGCAAGGAATTTTGTTTTCTGAGGAGGCAGTTCATTTAAGGCAATCTAGACATGAAGGGCCAAGAAAATGTTGCTTGAATTTAATAGTGAGATTACAAAAACTCTAATTCACAGAATATCACCAACCACAGCATTTAGAGACAACTGACACTGCACATGGGAACATTTTCCTAGACCGCACACTTGACAGGTTCGTGGTCTTCAGTACTTTTTTCCCACACCTAACATCAGTATTTTCCTCCAGTAAAAGTAAATATGTAAATATGTGGTAAATATGTGGTATTCTCCACTAGGCAACACCAACATGCAATATTTGACCTCAAGAAGACAAGACCCAAGCTCATTGGACCGTTGGAGATAAGGTCCCATCYTCATTGTCTAATCTACGAGTGACTATACTTATGTCAGTTTCCTGCAACAATGCTCCTAAAATAAGATGTCTTATTTTCTCAAGATGAATATATGTGATAACATCTGACAATGGTTGGTTCATGATGACATATTGGAGCAGAAATTGTAGGCTATAGATATCTTTAGCTGTTCAAATTATTCACGTGCAGTGTTGGTGAAATCATTCTTGAGCAATAGGCCTTTCAATAAGGCCAACGGTTATAAATAAATACATAGACCTAAATAAATGTGTCACCTTCTGCAAAATAGTCTGCTATATGGCAAAGACCAATTACTGTTCTCCCTTGTAAGTTATTCTTTATCCTTTAATCTCACGGTAAAGTTGTCATTTTCTCAATTTTAGAACCAACTAAGCTTGACTTGATGAACTTCCACACTATAGCCTACACACAGTTGTCAAATCTTGCTCAATTAAGGCCACATAAACAGCTGTCTCGCATTGACAACTCCGTTCTCCGACTCGTAGGCTATCAAATGCAAAAGTGATTAAAATAAAAAATGTAAAAAGTCCATAAATTAAGACAGAAATATCAAGAGACAGTCATAGCAACAAAAAAAAATGTAAGACGAGTCCTTCAGCCACTACCCAGAATTGCCACGTCAAAGACCGTTATTTTCGACACACATCTTAMCATCGCCAACCTAGGAAACGTTAGTCTACCATTTAGTTACAACCAGACTGCCGCCAATATTTATCAACTGCAAGAAAATATATCTGTTGTTTGCAGCACCCGAATCAATATCAATCTATCCAGCGCACAACATGCGTTTCGGATAGGCGCAGTGTACGTTATTTACAAATAGATACATTGTTGTTCATACACGGAAATGTCTACATGTGAAACTAAGTTTGCGTCACGGAGAAAGCATTCGGGTATAAACATGCATTTCAATAGACCAATATATGATAAAATACCCTCTTACAAAACCCATTAGGCTTTTCTGTACAATTATTTACCTGTATTCTGGGGAGTATCTGCCGAGTCTTCTACTCTGAATTCCTGATAGTGAAAGCGGAGTGCCACGTCAAACTCCAACACATCACCGGTCCCTATGCCATGTTTTCACTAGTTACCCCAGCCACAAAGTCAAAATCGCCGATATTGTAAAAATCCATGAAAGCAAATATCTGCTTTTTGGTATTAATTTAAGGTTAGGGTTCGGCATAAGACTAGCAGTGTGGTTAGGGTTAGGGTTAGGTTAATAATCACATATTAAGAAAATACATTTTAGAAATAGGCGGGGTTTATGACTTTGTGGCTGTGTTAACTAGTGACGACCCCCATGTATCGCGCTGTAGTTCTCAGTGGTACGTGCGCATGCGCCAATTTGTGGGAAACCCAACAGGTCAGCATAGACCAATTGCGCCGATTGCGTAGCATTAAACTCTTCAAGGCCCAGTAAATTGTGCAGTTCTGATTTGACAGTTAGGCCTATAGCTATGGCATAAGGTAGGCTAAATGTAAACCAGTAAACTATGAAGGAAGATGGGTAGGCCCATTGCTTTCATTTTCCATTCACTATGCAGTAGTAGGTAGATATCCACTGTCAGATGATCTTAAAAGGTGTATGTAATTGAGACCAGACAAGATCGTACATAGATATTAATTAGTCTCAGCAGGCTAGATCTACAAAAGTCCAGATTTTGTGCGGATTATTTATAATGTGAAACCATCGTTACCACAGTCAATCAGCAATTGATTTCAATTGTTTAATCTCTCCATAATTGTTGGCTACATGCGACTGTAGTGTGTTCATTCACTTTCTAGTGTTCGTTTAGGCCTGTGTATGCTCAAGACAAATTCCCTATCAGTGAATGAAGTTTATATTCTATTATGTATCGCCAAGGGTTAGTCTATTCTGTTAAATTCTATAGGTGTGGCCAAACAGAAAAGAGTTCCCTCAATATCCTTGGCACCTCACATGCCCATACTCGACAAAATTGACCGCGGGCCACTTACTGAGAACGTCATCAGATAGGCTATTCAAATGTGCAATGCAATTAATCAATAAATGTATAGGGATAAACAATAACAATTAAATAACTTTCAACCAATATGCTAATTAGGCCAACAAACCCATTTGACTAGAAAACCAGGCAGCATAATCGATACATTGGCTACATTGAGATATTAGAGCTCATTATTATTGTAACTACACTGTATGAAAAGTTCAACCCCGACTCAGTTGTGGCCCCATACAAATGCTGCTACAAGACATTCCCAAGAGCGCACCACTTGATTCGCGCGCGGGCGGGTCCATATTCAATGACGTTTCAGAGCGGGCTGGACTCTGCATAACTTGCAGATGATGGGAATTATACTGCACTGTGCTGCTCTTGGTTTCATAGAGCCCTGTTGGTCCAACTCCGGACAACTTGATGATAGCGGTTTTGGTGGGAGCCWGTTGCGTGTGGCATGGGCACTGGGGATTATATCTGTGTTACGGTGCACGGAGGCGCGCCCTGGGGCTTCAGTCTCCGCGAGGGAGAGGGGGATGCCTACCGACGTTTGCAGGTTTATCAGGTAGAAACATCATTCGTTTGAAGTATGTTGTTTGTTAATTGTTTATGCTTAACGGAGCCTTCATCAGCGTTATGCTGTGTCGCATTGCGGGTTTGTTTAGTCTCGCTTTTATTTGTGAGATTGTTGTATTGAATCATGAAAAAAGTTAATTTACATGTCATTTACAGTGTGGCTTTAGGAACGTGGTTATGTCAAACATGGTTTGAAACTCAATTTTCAAAAGAGGACGTCATCTATTTTGCAGTACCATTCTGATTTGGCTGGTATGCTAGTGCATCCAGACGAACAGTAGTTTATAATGTTAGTAATTGTTACCAGCTGGAATAATGGTGCCTTTCACAATGGCATAACAGTCTTGGTGAGAATCTGTGGCCAACTAGTTATATTCTTCTCATGTTTAGAGGAACAGTGGCGATTTGGAAATTAATTCACTAGCTGCGCTGGAAATGTAGCCTATTTGATGGGAAGATGATGAGACAGGTATATGAATGATTTTGCTCTTTAGGGTTAATGTTCTATATATTCTATGGTTAATTGTTTTGAAACCCCTTTATTTGGGAAAATGCTGTCAGCTCGTTTGTTTGGAACAGGCAGAATTCCCCATTTTCTGGTGTGTCGGAGATGTTTGTGCGTAGGATTCTTGGAGACCCTTATATGGTCAGGGCTCGAGGGCTGCAGCGATCCATTATCACTAGTGAAGATTTCAGCAAGAATCTAAACACGCGCTCGAGCTGTGAAAAGGAGAGAGACCGTTGCTATGCGCCGCGAGCGTAGCTTCAGAGGTCACGGAGTGGTACCAATTTAAACAACAACATGAGAACGGAGGAAAGCTGTTGAACGGCACATTTTATTTAGTTAATAAATTTAAATACATCGATTCAGATTTATCTTGTTTAATTGAAGATGATAATTTAAGCCTAATAGGCCTAATTGCGCAGCCAACCACTTGTTGATTAGTATTGTAGGCCTAATCTGTATTACTGGCAACACAATACTATGCATTACTGGCTACACATTACTGCTTTTAAGCAATTGCCTTCCCTTGCACTAAAAGTTCACTTTGGTGGAAGTGATATATGGGCATCCCAATAAAAAATCCTGAGTCAATAAATATTTGAATACTTCCTGAAATACTAAATACTTGGGGTTCCTAAACTTTGTCGAAGTACTTCCACCTTAGTGAAATTTTAAGTGGGCCCACAACACTGACCCAAACCTCACTTGTAGCCATTTGCTGTGTTTTAGGACGATTTTAGTCATTACAGTGCCTTCAGAATATATTCACACCACTTGACTTTTTTCACATTTTCTTGTGTTACAAATTGGGATTAAAATTGGTTGAATTGTTTTTTCCCAACGATCTATACAACAAATACTCAAATGTCAGTGTAAGTTTTTATTTTATTTTTAAGATGAATGAAAAAAATATTATCTTCATTAGATAAGTATTCAACCTCTTGATTCAATACATGTTAGTCACCTTTGGCAGCGATTACACCTGTGAGACTTTTTGGGTAAGTCTCTAAGAGCTTTGCACACCTGGATTGTACAATATTTGCAGATTATTCTTTTTTAAACTCTTCAAGCTCTGTCAGGTTGGTTGTTGATCATTGGTAGATAGCCATTTTCAAGGCTTGCCATAGATTTAAGTCGATTTAAGTAAAAATTGTAACTAGGCCACTCAGGAACATTCAATGTCATCTTGGTAAGCAACTCCAGTGTATATTTGGCCTTTTGTTTTAGGTTATTATCCTGCTGAAAGGAAAATGTGTCTCCCAGTGTCTGTTGGAAAGCAGACTGAACCAGGTTTTCCTCTAGGATTTTGCCAGTGCTTAGCTCTACTCCTTTTCTTTTTATCCTAAAAAACTCCCATAACATGATGCAGCCACCTCCATGCTTGAAAATATGAAGAATGGTACTCAGTGATGTGTTGGATTTGCCTCAAACATAACGCTTTGTATTCAGGGAAAAATATTTCTTAGCCACATTTTTTGCAGTATTACTTTAGTGCCTTATTACAAACAGGATTCATGTTTTGGAATATTTTTATTCTGTACAGACTTCCTTCTTTTCACTCTGTCATTTAGGTTAGTATTGTGGAGTGTTGTTGAGCCATTCTGTTTTCTCCTATCACAGCCATTCAACTCTGTGACTGGAACTCCAGGAAACGATGGACCAAATATTTAACATTTTTTGACAGACTTTGAAACTCAGTGCTTTGTAACTTGTTGACATCAATCCTAAATGGTGGTTTCCCAGTCACAGATTAAGCCTAGTCCTGGTCTAAAAAGCATGTTTAAATGGAGAATCTTCGTTTAAAGTGCTTTTTAGTCCAGGACTAGGCCTAATCTGTGTCTGGGAAACCAGCCCTGAGGCTGTTAGCAAAGTTAGGCAAAGTTTTTCATCAGGAGAGCATGGTAAGTTACTCATCATGAGAGCATAGTTTACTGAAGCACCTCCACTCTTATCTACAGCATAGTGTAAACTACACAGCATTTCATAGATGGTATAATTAATTTTCACTGCAGTGGGATAAATCAGGGTCACACAGTGTTTCTTGGTAGTCTTAAACAAATCTACTTTGAAACAAAAGTACACTCCTCACACACATGGTTATGGACTTAAAAAAATACACCTGTATCATGTCAGATATAGAGTTGAAATGTATTCAATTTTGAGTTTGCTTCGCAATATTACACTTTTTATACATTACAGAAGACTTAAATATAACAAAAACGTTTGACATAGAAACACCAGATTTTTGGCAGGTTTTTAAAATAATGTCTGTTAATTATGAAATGATTGAAATATAAATAATATTCCACCCATGAGGTCACTAGGTCATTTGACTGCAGGAAAGGTCTACATAGAATGTCATAATTACATTTTAAAAGAGCTGTCCACTGCCTGGATTAATAATGCTCCCATTGAGCACCAATATGATCTCTTCCACCTCTAATACATTTTTTTTTGCTTTACTAAGACTTTAAAAATTCAACTGATACCATGTGAAAAGCATAACCTCAAGCCTGACTGAAATAGCCAAAACTGCTCCACTAGAATGGTGACCCTTGAACGGCTGGACCTACCTATTGGGGCGTGCTCTCTCTGCTGTCTCCTGTAGTCCGCGATCAGCTCGTTTTGTAGACGTTAAGAGAGAGAGGTTATTTTCCTGGCACCACTCCGCCAAGGCACTCACCTCCTCCTGTTGGCTGTCTTTTCGTTGTTGGTAATCAGGGGTATGTATCACTGTTGTGTCATCAGCAAACTTGATGATTGTCTAAACAGCATTAAACAGTATTGCAGTGTTTACAGTGTTGGGGAGTAGTGAACTGCATGTACAGTAGTTCAACTAGTAATATAACTATATTTTTTGGTGGCTTGGTGGTAGTTGAACCAAATTCCAGTCTTGGTAGTGTTTTCAGTAGTTAATTACGTTTTTGCCATGTAGCGGTTTAGCTAACTATTGAACTGCACACCATTTGTTTTTGCAAAAATAAGTAGACAAGAATTTTCTTTCTTTTCCGGCATCAGACATGCCTAATTCTCACTTGAAACTTAGGTTTTTGTGTTTATTAAATTACACATTCTGTTAACATCTGACTCCATAGTGATCTGTTCTTGCAGTCATGTTTCTTAACTTAGCACTTTGTTTTTGTAAGATTGTACCATCTATAACCTAAAAGGGTCCTTCGGCTGTTCCCATAGGAGAACTCTTTGAAGAACTCTTTTGGGTTCCATGTAGAACGCTTTTGTCTGACATTTTAGATATGATAATTTTTCACTAATTAGTTTGAATGTAGTGAACTACCTTCAGAGTAATTWTTGTAAAGTAAACTATATTTTTCTTAAGGATAGCTTTAATTTGTGTGATGTAATTGGTAGCTTGGTAAACTGCACTGAACAAAAATATAAATGCAACAATTTCAAAGATTTAAAAAATATTTTACAGTTCATATAAGGAAATCAGTCAATTGAAATAAATTATAGGCCATAATCTATGGATTACACATGACTGGGGATACAGATACGCATCTGTTGGTCACAGATAAACAATACATCTCCTTCGCATAGAGTTGATTAGGCCATTGATTGTGGCCTGTGGAATGTTGTCCCACTCCTCTTCAATGGCTGTGTGAAGTTGCTGGATATTGGCGTGAGCTGGAACATGCTGTCATACACGTCGATCCAGAGCATACCAAACATGCTCCATCGGTGACATGTTTGTTGAGTATGCAGGCCGTGGCAGAACTGGGACATTTTCAGCCTCCCGGAATTGTGTACAGATCCTTGTGACATTGGGCCGTGCATTATCATGCTGAAACATGAGGTGATGATGGCAGATGAATGGCATGACAATGGCCCTCAGGATCTTGTGACAGTATCTCTGTGCATTCAAATTGCCATTGATAAAATCCAATTGTGTTTGTTGTCCGTAGCTTATGCCTGCCCATAGCATAACCCCACCGCCACCATGGGGCACTCTGTTCACAACTGCAGTCAGGTCAAGACCCTGGTGAAGACAACGAGCACACAGGTGAGCTTCCCTGAGACGGTTTCTGACAGTTTGTGCAAACATTATTCGGTTGTGCAAACCACAGTTTCATCAGCTGTCCGGGTGGCTAGTCTCAGATGATCCTGCAGGTGAAGAAGCCGGATGTGGAGGTCCTGGGCTGGCGTGGTTACATGTGGTCTGCAGTTGTGAGGCCGGTTGGACGTACTGCCAAATTCTCTAAAATGACTTTGCAGGCGGCTTATGGTAGAAAAATGTACATTAAATTCTCTGGCAACAGCTGTAGTGGACATTCTTGCAGTCAGCATGCCAATTGCACACTCCCTCAAAACTTGAGACATCTGTGGCATTGTGTTTGGGACAAAAGTACACATTTTAGAGTGGCCTTTTATTGTCCCCAGCACAAACTGCACCTGTGTAATGATCATGTTGTTTAATCAGCTTCTTGATATGTCACACCAGTCAGGTGATTGGATTATCTTGGCAAAGGAGAAATGCTCACTAACAGGGATGTAAACAAATTTGTGCACAACATTTGAGAGAAATAAGCTTTTGTGTGCATGGAACATTTCTGGGATATTTTATTTCAGCTCATGAAACCAACACTTTACATGTTGCGTTTATATTTCTGTTCAGTGTATATTTTCAGAGTAGCTTGCCTGACAGGATGCTCTCAATTGTGCATTTGTAAAAGTATGTGAGGGATTTAGGTGCCAAGACGCATATATTTGGCTATTTTGAAAATGTTAGCTTTGTGTCATACAATTTCAACTGAAGTCATATTTCATTCTATTACTTTATGTTGACATTCAATTGATTTAGTTAATTTATTTGGGACATTGACAAACAAGTAACAACTTTGACATAAAAAATGACACTGATGCTGTATTATATCATCCACGAGAAGCATCACTCATCCACAGCCACTCCAGTAAGGTAATCTATAAATAAGTCAACCAACTGGATTTTAATTTGTAGACAAATAAAGTCTTGCTCTAAACCTTGTTATTTGCACAACTGGGGAACGTGTTGACATTCCAAAAAAGACTGCTATAGAGCAAAGTGACTTAAGCAAGGCAGCTGTGAAAGAGGCCTTTCTAATGTAGCGTAGGGAATAAGGGGAAATTGAAATATTAAATTAAAGGTGAATTACATTTGTAGGGAAATGCACCCACCCCCCACTCTACAAGTGACTCTTCAAAGTGTTTTGTACATGACATCCTCATTGAACTAATTATTTGATTTGTCGAACAAGTATCATTCTACTGCAGTATTTTAGGGTGCTAAGCTCCAAAAGAGAGTCCCTCCACAGTCTGAGCACATTGTTATATAAGTACTGTGTGAATGTTTTTAGCTTAGCTGTAAGAATGTTGCCTGTGCTGATGTGAAATGTCAATAGAAGACGTCTCTTGCTAGTCTACGCCTCAGTCGAGGATATCTGAAGAGTGACCTCATCCTAACAGAAAGTCATCTGGAAGACATAACTTTTAGCTTGTCTCAATACTTTTTGAGGGGAGTTGGGGCGGGGGCGGGTCAAGAGCTGTAAAAGTTAAAAAAGCTAACATACCAAGATTATGAGAAATACTCCACTGTCAGAGGTAGGGTACTTTCATATCTGATTAGTTGGAGTTATTCAAAGCTTCTGTTGGATTAGGTGTGAGCAGGGCTCCCTCTCCAAGGAGAAAGTGATTGTTCAATGTACTGACATGCAGTAGATCAGTGTGAGGGGGTCTCTCTACACTCTCAAGAGGCAGTTTTCCATATATGGGAAGTTATTTTGTAAGTTTTGGGAGTCCTGGCTTGAGAACAAAGTTGGTGAAGTCACAACCCACAGATTTTTTTTTTTTTTTTAAAGGTGCAGGAACACTTTAGCGTGACTGAAAGGCAGCCAAATTTCTGTAAGTGGAGGATACTTATTGGTAACACTTTATTTGGATAGTCCTAAGTAGATGGTTTGTCGATGTTCAGTGGATAGATGTTCAACAACCGTCAACAACATTTCAACTAATTATCCAAATCAAATTCAACTTTATTTGTCACATGCGCCGAATACAACCTTACCGGGAAATGCTTACTTACAAGCCCTTAACCAACAGTGCAGTTCAAGAAAGAGTTAAGAAAATATTTACCAAATAAACTGAAGTAAAAATAATAAAAAGTAACACAATAAAATAACAATAACAAGGCTATATACAGAGTCAATGTGCGGGAGTACAGGTTAGTCAAGGTAATTTGTACATGTAGGTAGGGGTGAAGTGACTATGCATAGATAATAAACAGAATAGCAGCAGTGTAAAAAATAAATGGGGGGGGGGTGTCAATGTAAATAGTCCGGTGGCCACTTGATTAATTGTTCAGCAGTCTTATGGCTTGGGGTAGAAGCTGTTAAGGAGACTTTTGGTTCTAGACTTGGAGCTCCGGTACCGCTTGCTGTCCGGTAGCAAAGAGAACAGTCTATAACTTGGGTGACTGGAGTCTTTGACAATTTTGGGGATTGTCTCTGACACTGCTTAGTATACAGGTCCTGGATGGCAGGAAGCTTGGCCCAAGTGATGTACTGGGCTGTACGCACTACCCTCTGTAGCGCCTTACGGTCAGATGCCAAGCAGTTGCCATACCAGGCGGTGATGGAACCGGTCAGGATACTCTCGATGGTGCAGCTGTAGATCTTTGAGGATCTGGGGACCATGCCAAATCTTTTTAGTCTCCTGAGGGGGAAAAGTTGTTGTCGTGCCCTTTTCACGACTGTCTTGGTGTGTTTGGACCATGATAGTTTGTTGGTGATGTGGACACCAGGGAACTTGAAACTCTCGACCCACTCCACTACAGCCCCATCGATGTTAATGGGGGCCTGTTCGGCCTGCCTTTTCCTGTAGTCCACAATCAGCTCCTTTTGTCTTGCTCACGTTGAGTGAGAGGTTGCTGTCCTGGCACCACACTGCCAGGTGTTTGACCTGCTCCCTATAGGCTGTCTCATCGTTGTCGGTGATCAGGTCTACCACTGTTGTGTCATCAAAAAACTCAATAATGGTGTTGGAGTTGTTTGGCCATGCAGTCATGAGTGAACAGGAAGTACAGGAGGGGACTAAGAACACATTCCTGACGTATTGTTGCCTACCCTTACCACCTGGGGGGCGGCCCGTCAGGAAGTCCAGGATCCAGTTGCAGAGGGAGTTGTTTAGTCCCAGGGTCCTTTAGCTTAGTGATGAGCTTTGTGGGCACTGAGGATGTTGAACGCTGAGTTGTAGTCAATGAACAGCATTCTCACATAGTTGTTGCTTTTGTCCAGGTGGGAAAGGACAGTATGGAGTGCGATTGAGATTGCGTCATCTGTGGATCTGTTGTGGTGGTGTGCGAATTGGAGTGGGTCAAGGGTATCTGGGATGATGCTGTTGATGTGAGCCAGCCTTTCAAAGCACTTCATGGCTACCGACGTGAGTGCTACAGGGTTGTAATCATGTAGGCAGGTTACCTTCACTTCCTTGGGCACATTATGGTGGTCTGCTTGAAACATGTAGGTATTAGACTCGGTCAGGGAGAGGTTGAAAATGTCAGTGAAGACACTTGCCAGGTTGTCCACACATGCTTTGAGTACACGTCCCGGTAACCCGTCTGGCCCTGCAGGTTTGTGAATGTTGACCTGTTTAAAGGTCTTGCTCACATCCGCTACCGAGAACGTTATCACACAGTCATGTGAAACAGCTGGTGCTCTCATACATGCTTCAGTGTTGCTTGCCTCAAAGCGAGCATAAAAAGGCATTTAGCTTGTCTGGTAGGCTCGCGTCACTGGGCAGCTTGTGGCTAGGTTTCCCTTTGTAGTCCGTAATAGTTTTCAAGCCCTGCCACATCCGACGAGCCTCAGAGCTGGTGTAGTAGGATTCAATCTTAATCCTGTATTGACGTTTTGCCTGTTTGATGGTTCGTCTGAGGGCATAGGGGGATTTCTTCTAAGTGTCCAGATTAGTGTCCCGCTCCTTGAAAGCGACAACTTTAGCCATTTAGCTCGATGCGGATGTTGCCTGTAATCCATGGCTTCTGGTTGGGATATGTACGTACGGTCACTGTGGGGACGACGTCGTCGATGACGCGGATACTACGCTACAGTCCTGTAGCGTAGTATCCGCGTCATCTGACCAGTTCCGTATTGAGCGAGTCACTGGTACTTCCTGCTTGTAAGCAGAGCTTTGTATGCATCTATGGGTGTGGAGTAAAGGTGGTCTTGAGTTCTTTTTCCCCCTCTGGTTGCACATGTGACATGCTGGTAGAAATGAGGTCAAACGGATTTAAGTTTGCCTGCATTAAAGTCCCCGGCCACTAGGAGCGCCGCTTCTGGATGAGCATTTTCTTGTTACCTTATGGCTTTATACAGCTGGTTGAGTGCGGTCTTAGTGCCAGCATCGGTTTGGAGTGGTACTGTAAATAGAAGGCTACGAATAATATAGATGAGAACTCTCTTGGTAGATAGTGTGGTCTACAGCTTATCTTAAGGTACTCTACCTCAGGCGAGCAATACTCTAAGACTTCTTTAATATTTGACATCGCGCACCAGCTGTTATTGACAAATGGACACCCCCCCACCCCACGTCTTACCAGACGTAGCTTCTCTGTCCTGCCGATGCATGGAAAATCCCACCAGCTCTATATTATGTGTCGTTGTTCAGCCACGACTCGGTGAAACGTAAGATATTAGTTTTTAATGTCCCGTTTGTAGGATGATCTTGATCGTAGATCCATTTTATTTTCCAATGATTGCACATTGGCCAATAGAATGGAAGGCAGTGAGGGTTTACTCACTCCTCTACGATTCTCAGAAGGCAGCCCGACCTCCGCCCCCTTTTTATCCGTCTTTTTTTTCACACAATTGATGGGGATTTGGGCCTGTTCCAGAGAAAGCAGTATATCCTTCACGTCGGACTTGTTAAAGAAGAAAATAATATTTTTACAGTTCGAGGTGAGTAATTGCTGTTCTGATGTCCAGAAGTTATTTTTGGTCATAAGAGATGGTAGCAGCAACATTATGTACAAAATAAGTTTAAAAAACAAGTTGCAAACAACGCAATAAAAAACTAACAAAATTGCACAGTTGGTTAGGAGCACATAAAATGGCAGCCATCCCCTCTGGTGCCATTCTGACTTCTGCTCCCCTAATCCTAACCTTTACCCTAACCTTTATTCTAAACCTAACCCTAACCTTAGGAAAGTATTATTTATCACAGACTTCAAAGCGCAAGTCTGTGCGTGGCTCTCATGGTTTGTTTGTTCATCACCTGAGATGTGAAAAAAAATACCCTCAAATGATAGGTGACATTCTGTGCTGTCACCTCATGAAACATTTGATATCAAATAAAAAATGCTGGCGTAAAGAGCCAAATTTACAATTTTAGCTTCACTGTCCAAATACATACAGAGCAGTGGAGGCTGGTGGGAGGAGCTATAGGAGGATGGGCTCATTGTAATGTCTGGAAATGGAATCATCAGAACGGTATCAAATACATCAAACATATGGAAACCACGTTTGACTCTGTTCCATTACTCCATTCCAGCCATTACAATGAGTTCATCCTCCTATAACTCCCCCCTACCAGCCCTCCTCTGATACAGAGGGGAACGTAAACTCCAAAGAAAAGACCAATCTCTGATAAGAGGGTAAAGAGACCAAATAAATACTTTCAGGTTGGGTTTAGCTACTGAATTAATCATACAATGAAACACTACAATACTTGCACCATACCAAACTAACTTGCGGTTTCCCTTTCCCCATCTCTCATGGTGATGTATCACTGTCACGTGGCATTTCCTGCCACATTGCAGGGAATTGTGGCAAACTTAGTCCCTTGATTTCTACAGCCCCTTGAAATTATATCACTTGACAGACAGGCAGGCATGGGAAATTGCATGAGATGAAAAACGCCCTGGGAATTCATCCATGAAGGCTAATTACGGACCTTGGCTAAGATGGATTGCTATGACAATATAAAAATATAGCTAAATGGGATTCAGTTTGCGCTACAGCTCATTTGAAAGTGCCAGTGATGCTACTCCAACATGGTTAAATCCTATGAGATCAGTATGTTGTCCTGTTTCCTGTGTCCAAGCAGAATCCAGACAGGCGGACAATCACCCTCAAGTTACCTTCCTATGTAGTCTGCACAGATGGCAGCAAGTGTATGGATAGGGCTATTTGGGCCTTCCAATTACTGAGATATGTCACTGCGTATCAAGTCAACCCTGTTGTCTGACGACCAGAATAAATGTTTTCTTCAAATTAAGACCTTGGATTCCCTTTGGGTAAATAGCAACGTCATTACAGGGAGGAGTGTTGAAGTAATTTCAAAAGAGGGCGGTAAAGTCATTTCCCATATTTTGGGGAATATCGCTCCTGGGTGAGAGCACTCTTAACTCTTCTTTGGACCGGTTTAGACTAAGACTAAACCGGTAGACTAAAAAGCATGCTCACTAGAGAATCTCCATTGAAATATCCTATTAGTCCAGGACTAGTCCTAATCTGTGTCCGGGAAACCAGCCCTGCGAGTATAGTGGCCTTTTGTTACTTGTGCATTAGTCCTAATGGTGGACCACATGAGCTTGGTTAAGACGCTGTACTATCAAATATCCTTTTCTCATGCATCCCTCGCAGTCAGAGTTATAGCAGGAGACAATTTTCTCTGTCCAATCACAAGTGGTGACTGCAGGGCTTCACTGTGGTGGCCAAATCAGTGCTTGTCCCTTTCTGTGAGGAAAAAATGAAAACCTTGATATCAAGTTGAATGATTTTGTTTTAAACAGTATGCAATGCCTTATCAATTAAATGAATGCATAAAACAAACACACAGCTTAGTGTTATTTTATGTTACTCCAGAAGCTTCGGCTTACAGATGTAACCACTTATCTTTTTTTTGTCTGTGGGCTGAATGCGTTTGTCGTACCTCAGGTTACCACTGACGAACTCAAAGTTACTGAGTGCACCTTTAAATACAGTATATAGAGGCAGTGGCAGTCATTAGTCATTCCACGAGTAGCCAGCGCTACCTGTAAGACAGCTAGAAAATGTTTGCCTGAGATTTGAAAACATAATTGCTTAAAGCTGCATGGAACTGCCTGAAGCTTTGTGTTCAATGCACAGTCTTGTATTTCCTGTGGTTTTGTGTTGTGTTTAAGAGACTAAAAAGTAGGACATTTGGGAAAGGCGCAGTCAGGCATGGCATGAGCATGAATCGTCTAATTGTGGCCCTACAGATGGCAATAGAAAATGTCTGACTGTTAAAAATCTTTATGTATGGTAAATGCCACATTGTAACTACACGAGATTGTGTTGAACGCTGCACTGTAATCTGAARGACAGATTCAAACCTCTCACACTCTTTATGAATAATAAAAAGCATCAGAGTGTTTCCTTTGTTGATCTTTCCATACCAAGAGCAAAATAGAAACAGATGAAAAATAACAATTCAAAACGCAGCATGAAAAATAACAATTCAAAACGCAGCATATACAGTAACCGGAGGAACCTATTATAAGCAACCCAAGACTGAAATTGAACAGTGGCAACTCAGTCCGGTCTAGAATATTGTCTGACATTATGTGTGTATCACTATGGCTCAGGAGGGGAAAGGTTTCCCCTCCTTTTTAGGAGGAGCGGTGCTGTGGTGGTCCAGACAGACTTTCCTCCCATAGAGAGGTACGAGTCCAAACACAGGCTCACAGCAGTTCTCCATATATGGCCGTTTGCACACAGATGGCTCCTAAAACCCAGGTCGGAGTCGCACTGTTTTATCAGCTGGTTACCAGCTCATTAACCTAACGAAGCAGCCGTAAAAGAAACACCTGAGGAGGCGTTTTTTCTTTCTGGTCCTGACGAGAAAAAAATGACTGTGGGTGGAGGTTCTCTTCTGCACTGATCAACCAATCCATTAACGTGGAGGAGGAGTTAAGATGTCACCTTGTCAASGTCCAAAAGCAGAAGTCGCGTCACAGGCTCTTTCCATTTCCCRTTAAAACAGGATGCATCCGGTTATTTCCAACCTGCAGAGGGTGCCAGCTCATAACATAAAGCCATAAAACATATCTGTATATATAGCGAGATCTCGTATTTATCACAGGTTGTCAGGTTGTTTCCTTTTTAGAAGTGTTAACCTTTTAGCTTCATGCCCTGACATGTTTGATACTAAGTGTGATGGAAATGGTATTTGTGTAGAAGTACCATATATTATAATTATTGTACGGTATACATATGTGAGTCATGTTGATACTATGTTMGCTAGAATGGGGACTGGTTTAATGAACTCCGACAGAGGCAGTTGGCTAGAATGAGGGGGCTCAAAACAATGTAGGAGAGGCAGCACATGAAATTCTGGGCCAGGGTTACAAGCAGAGTGAGTGACAACAACAAGGCCTATACGCCATGCAAGTGATGCGTTCCTACATCTTACTTCCTGATCTTTTGCATGGGCTTCAAGATATATCATCAAATTAATGAAAATTCGGTAAAATAAGATATATGTACAATTATATTTCGTGTTTGTGGATGAATTTACTTTTATGACGTTTTTGTGATGAAGACCATTGCGCTGTTTTTTTGCCCATAGAAGACCATTAAAAAAGCCTACAAAAGTTTCAAAACTACAAGGCTACTTGCAAGTAATGAAAGATGCATGAGGTAGAGACAGGAAGTTAAGGCTGCACATGTGGTTGTCATTAGGGGTAGTGGAGGAACATTAAAGTGTAAAAAATGTAGTTTGTTGTAATTCACTGGTGTGATCAACGCCAAGATTTGTCCTTTAGAAGTTATTTTTTAATAAAGGCTCAATTCTGTARTTAAGGGAGTAGAGACAAAATTGGTGTAAAATACACAGATGTGATCATGTATAAACATCTATTTATTCATTACATACTATATTTGTGAAAACATTATTATTCCCATTGATGGAATAAAACTGTGTGCATATACATGAAGCATCTCCAGCAGAGGAGGCTGGTGGGAGGAGCTATAGAAGGACGGGCTCATTGTAATMGCTGGAATGGAATAAATGGAAAGGTATCAAACACAACCTTATGGAAAGCACATTTGAAAACATTTCATTGAATCCATTCCATCCATTAATGAGCCCATCCTCCTATAGCTCCTCCCACCAGCCTCCTTTGGTCCCCAGTCCATGTCATCTTATTCATTATCTAAAATACTAAACTGATCCTTGATCAGTGGTCCTACTCAGACTCTTTATGAATATGGGTGCAGAACTTTAGACGGAAACATGGCTCTCTCGTGATATACTGTCCCAGGATATACAGCCAGCTGGGTTCTCGGGACATCGCGCAGACAAGAATAAAGAACGCTCCAGGAAGAAGAAAGGTGGGTATGTACGTTTCATGATTAAGTATTCATGGTGTGATTGTGATAACATACGGAGACTCAAGTCCTTTCGTTCACCCGACCTAGAATACCTCACAATCAAATGCCGACCGTATTACCTCCCAAGAGAATTRGCTTCGGTTATAGTCACAGCAGTGRATATTCCCCCTCAAGCCGATACCACGACGTCCCTCAAAGAACTACACTAGACTTTATGTAAACTGGAAACCACATATTCTGATGCTGCATTTATTGTAGCTGGGGATTTTAACAAACAAATCTGAGGAAAACGCTACCGAGGTTCTACCAACACATTGACTGTAGTACTCAGGCTGGGAAAACGTTGGATCACTGCTACTCAACTTTTTMAAATGCATACAAGCCCCTCCCCCCTCCCTCGCTTCGAGTAAATCTGATCACAACATTTTGGTCTTCCCTTCCTAAAGGCAGAAACTCAAACATTAAYTACCTATGCTAAGGTCTATTCAATGCTGGTCTGACCAATCGGAATCCATGCTTCAAGATTGTATTGATCACGCGGACTGGGATATGTTCCGAGTAGCCTCTGAGAATAACATTGACGAATACACTGATACGGTGACTGAGTTCATCAGGAAGTGTATAGGAGATGTTGTACCCACTGTGACTATTAAAACCTACCCAAACCACAAACCGTGAAAGAGCGAATCACATTTAACCATGGCAAGGTGACTGGGAATATTGCAGAATACAAACAGTGTAGTTATTTCCTCCGTAAGGCATTCAAACAGGCAAAACATCAGTACAGAGACAAGTGGAGTCGCAATTCAACGGCTCAGACACAAGACATATGTGGCAGGGTCTACAGACAATCCCGAACTACAAAGGGAAAACCAGCCACGTTGTGGACACCGACGTCTTGCTTCCGGACAAGCTAAAACACCTTCTTCGCCCGCTTRGAGGATAACACAGTGTCACCGACGTGGCCCGCTACCAAGGACTGTGCGGTCTCCTTCTCCGTGGCCGAAGTGACTAAGACATTTAAGCGTGTTAACCCTCGCAAGGCTGCCAGCCCAGATGGCATCCAGCCGCAACCCTCAGAGCATGAGCAGACCAGCTGGCTGGAGTGTTTACGGACATATTCAATCTCCCTTTTTTATTTTTTATTTAACTAGGCAAGTCAGTTAAGAACAAATTCTTTTTTTGTGTGTGTGTTTTATAAAAAAAAATAGGGGGTAGATCAGCTTTAATATTGCAGATAGATTGTAGCTTCCATCAATGTAGTTGTCTGCATCACTTCCAATCCCCAATATATATTTTTTGCAAATATATATATATAGTGGCGTACAGCAGGTCAGCCACCAGGGGGAGACTCGTCGAGGCCTGGTGACAGATGGAGTCTATATCACGAGGCAATGGCTCCCTCTGTTGGACGTGCCAGGTCTCGACGGGCTCTCCGGCCAGGACTAATTTGGGCTGATCGCTCACCAGCTGGACGAGTCCCATAAAGCTGCCAGAAGGGCAGCCCCGTGGGAGGGTACTAGGGGAAGAYAGGTTACTCCTGTATAGTCATGCTCAGTCCCAGAGGTAACGGAGGGAGCTCAGTTTTGTTCCCRRCAGGATACAGCAAGACCCTGYAGCCCAGAAGACGGTTGTTATTTAAATAAACACTCTTGAAACCGAGCTAATCCAACTTTGTCCGTGTCTGATCTGTGTAAACGTACATACATACATACATACCATACATACAATATTTTTGGGGATTAGTATATTTCCTTTATACCCTCAAACCCTACCACCCCTCCCCCAACTAGTGAACAACAATGCTTAGGCCTGTATTTCTCACTTATACATGTACATACTATATACATTTTATGGACACGGTGTATTTTACAATAGCTTTATTTTGTTTGTTTTTAACTCCTGTCCTTCCTCTACCCTCAACCTGTCCCACATATTTATGATGTCCATCCGGTTTGATTTCCATTTGTGATATCGTTCAAACTGTACTCTTTCAAAAAAGTTCCTAACCTATATACGTTTTACGGGCATAGTATGTTTTACATTGATTATCTTGTTGTTTTTAGTCCCATTCAACCCCTTCCCATCTCTCTCTTAACACCATCCATATTTGCCATATATTTTTCAATTGTGCTGTTTCACAAAAGCTCTGAACCTTTCCATTCTCATAGTTTCTACAATTGTAAATTGAAAATAAATATTTTGCTAAAAATATTACTATATTATTGATCAWTTMACTATGACTTTTCAGATCGCCCAGTAATGCTATCTGCAGGGTTAGCTCCAGGTAAATATTGCAATTCTTCAMCTATTCCTGGACTTGTGACCAAAAACAAGCTACATATGGACAGTACCAAAACAAATGATCTYATGATTCTGCCTCTTCGCAGAAAAATCTGCAGAGCTCTGGTGGTTGTATTCCCCATATAAATAACATTKTGTTGGTTGCAAGAATTCTGTATAATAATTTAAAGAACAAATTCTTATTTACAATGACGGCCTACCCCGGCCAAACCCTCCCCTGACGTCACTGATCCAAATTGTGCGCTGCCCTATTCCAGCCTCCCTATCCCAGTCTGTTGTCCCCACTTGCTTCAAGATGTCCACCACTGTTCCTGTACCCAAGAAAGCAAAAGGTAACTGAACTAAATGACTATCGCCTTGTAGCACTCACTTCTGTCATTCTGAAGTGCTTTGAGAGGCTAGTTAAAGATCATATCACCTCTTACCTTYCCTGACACTCTAGACTTACTTCAATTTCCAATATTTTGGACTTCAGGATACAGCAGAGGGAGCACACCCCGAGCCACATCGACGGTGGAAAGCTTCAAGTTCCTAAGCGTACACATCACTGACGATCTGAAARGGTCCACCCACACAGACAGTGTGGTGAAGAAGGCGCAACAGTACCTTTTCAACCTCAGGAAGCTGAAGAAATTTGGCTTGGCCCCTAAATCCCTCACAAACTTTTACAGATGCACAATTGAGAGCATCCTGTCGGGCTGTATCACCACCTGGTACGGCAACTGCACCACRCGCAACCACAGGGCTCTCCAGAGGGTGGTGCGGTCTGCCCAATGCATCACCGGGGGCAAACTACTTGCYCTCCAGGACACCTACAGCACCCGATGTCACAGGAAGGCCAAAAAGATCATCAAGGACATCAACCACCCGAGCCACGGTCTGTTCACCCCGTTAGCCTCTCAAAGGCGAGGTCAGTACAGGTGCATCAAAGCTGGGACCGAGAGACTGAAAAACAGCTTCTATCTCAAGGCCATCAGACTATTAAATAGCCATAACTAGGCAGCTTCCACCTGGTTACATAACCCTGCACCTTAGAGGCTGCTGCCCTCTATACATACATTTGGAATCACTGGCCACTTTAATAATGGAACACTAGTCACTTTAATAATGTTTAAATAATGTTTACATACTGCTTTATTCATCTCATATGTATTTTTATTTAACCTTTTTAACTAGGCAAGTCAGTTAAGATCAAATTCTTATTTACAATGACAGCCTAAGAACAGTGTGTTAACTGCCTTGTTCAGAAGCAGAACGACAGATTTTTACCTTGGCAGCTCYGGGATTTGATCTAGCAACCTTTCGGTTACTGGCCCAACACMCTAACCACTAGGCTACCTYCCGCCCCAGGTATATAGTSTATTCTATTCTACTGTATTTTAGTCAATGACTCTCTGACATTGCTCAAACTYATATTTATARATTTCTTAATTCCATTTTACTTTTAGATGAGTGTGTATTGTTGTGAATAGTTAGATACTACTGSYCTGTTGGAGCTAGGAACACAAGCATTTCACTACTCCCACAATAACATCTGCTCTATATGTGTATGTGACCAATAGCGTTTGATTAGTTTAGTCACAAGGTTCATGCAATTTATGACCTATTTTCCCCTAAATTGGCTGTACACTGCCCTCTAGTGCCAGTGTAGAAGAACATGCAGTACTCCTATGGGAAATGTGGTTTTTGTCAGAATTTGTGTCCCATGACAACCATTCAACCCCCCCCCCCCATCATCTTAAGCATTATGTTAATCATCAATAAGAATAATTTGAAATTGTGACCCAGCCAAAAGGTGAACAATTAACTAAAACAGGCTTGAATGGTGTGTTTGTGGTCAGTGGCAAATAACAATTAACAACCTAGTAATGGTACTGCTGTGTGTCCTTAGATAATATTTACACAATGAATGTACACAAAAAAAGGTGTGATTTGACAAAAGGTGTGATTTGACAAATGCATGCTAGCAGATACCCAAAGACTTCCAGTCTTGCGCTAACACTAGTTACCTCCAACTTCTTTCATACTGGACACAGAGACATAAAAATGGTATCCACAAGTTCATCCGACTCTGGGCATGTAGATTAATTGCCCGTAAGGGAAACTGGGGCTACTTGCAAAGTCTAAGACAGAGCAACAAAGCAAAACTCACCAAGGTTGAACCTTCAGCAGTTTTGTCCGCTAAGCGTTTAACAACACACTCAATTCAATGAATCCGATGTCAGACTTTAATTTGGCCGTTTACGTTCATTTGACTGGCTGTTACGAGAATCCATGAGTCTTGACAAAGTGTTATTTATAGTTAGCCTCAAACAGCTTTGGGCTATGTTGTTTAAATACTCGTCCCTGGTAACTGCGTGTATATAAATGCCTAACTGTTATGCTTGGAAGGAGAGCTGAATAGGATTTTTGTGGTTTGCAGTCACCAAAGGCCACTCCGGGTAACGAGGCTTTAAATGTAGCAAATGGAAGAGTTTGGGTGACTGTTTTATTTTGGATAATGGTGTCATGATACAAATGGACTTCTCAGAATGGAGTACCATCGCTGCGCTAGGGGGCGTTAAAGATATGACCTACGGCAGAGAGAACTGAGAACTGTCAGAACTCAAGAGTTGTTCACAATTCAACTGTCTATGATGCCAAACATGGATTTCATTCAAAGATACATAGTTTGCAATGGCTACGTGATATTTACAATTTTTCTGAAAGTGTGACATTTTTTATTAGCAAATGTTGGATAGACCTACATGGGCATTTCCTGTTTGGCATGCCTTCTATACAAATCAGAGCATTTGGCTTATCATAGCACACAGTTTGGAATGAATTTACAGTAAATGGGGCATATAAATATGTAATTTACCAGGAGATTTGGAAAATGACAAAGTCAAAATAGATTTTCTGTTACTCTTAACACTATTGCATGCCATGCCTGTACATAGTAATTGTTCCAGTTTCTCTCRCCCATTGAAATGTATAAAAGCAATGCAGCACCCCTGGCTGTGTAAATTTGAGTGAAAATTTGATGACATGCTTCTGCTTATTACATCCCTCATATTAATGAACCATTKATTTGCTGTATTMGACTTGTTATTGTGTGAAAGTTACATATTTCAAAAAYATATTTTTGAATTTCCCGCGCTGCCTTTTCAGCGGAATGTTGTGGGGCGGTTCCGCTAGCGGAACGTGTGTCCTAGAAAGGTTAATGAACCATTCTATGGGGCCTAGAAGGCAATTATAAGAGAGGAAAACCACAGCCCATTAGCTGTTCTGTAGAGGTGCCCTTTACATATTTAGCCACATGAATTCAAACTGTTGCATTACCACCATTCTTTAAGTCACATCTTAATGATGATAAGCAATGATTCAATAACTCTTTTGTTGAAAGTTGACTACAGATCTTTATCATCCATTGGAATTGATATGCACATTTTCAAGTATGTATCAGTTATTTTGCTTCAAACCACTTTTTTTTTTTACATAATGAATTTGGGCTCCCGAGTGGTGCAGCYGTCTAAGGCACTGSATCTCAGTGCTAGAGGCGTCKCTACAGATTGGGASTCCCATAGGGCGGRGTACAATTGGCCCAGCTTTGTCCGGGTTAGGATTTGGCCGGGTTAGGCCTCATTGTAAATAAGAATTTMTTCTTAACTGGACTTGCCTAGTTAAATAAAGGTTAAATAAAATAAATTAAAATWAAATAATTGTAATTTGTGCAATAACCAATTACTGACACAGTGGTTTCAGGGTTAATGGAGAATTTAATAGGAAACAAAGCAGATTTTTACTACCAAAGTGAAAGCAAAAGTGATGGTTGCATTTGCATGGTTTGCTGCTATATWCACGGTTTACATGAACATTTTAGTCATTTAGCAGACACTTAACCAGAGCAACTTACAGTAAGTGCATTCATATTAAGATAGCTAGGTGAGAACCACATATCACAGTCGTAATAAGTACTTTTTGGGGGGAAAAGACAAGTACACAGTTTACGTTTTAGTTTGGGTGGGGATAAGACCAATGTCTTATTTAAGATATTCTTTTAAGAGGTAGGGTTTCGGATCTTTTTGGAAGATTGGCAGGGACTGCTGTCTTTGCATCAGGGGGAAGCTCGTTCCACTACTGGGGTGCCAGGACAGAGAAGAGCTTTGACTGGGCTGAGTGGGAGCTGACCTCCCGTAGGGGTGGGAGTGCCAAGAGACCAGAGGTGGCAGAACGGAGTGCTCAGGTTGGAATAGAGGGTTTGAGCATAGCCTGAAGATGGGAGGGGCAGTTCCCCTTGCTGGTCCGTATGCAAGCACTGTGGTCTTGTAGTGGATGCYAGCTTCGACTGGAAGCAAATGGAGTGTACAGAGGAGAGGGATTTGTATGAATAACTATACACACCTTTTGGCCTCCATTTAAACGACACTGGCCACTCCAGTAGGTGCTGCACTGACCATAAGCAATTAACTGCCAGTGCTGGATACTGTTTAAAAAGGGCCAATCTGCAGTTCAATCATTAACAAAATTTGACACCATGCCACTGTTTCGATAAACTGCTGAGGGAGAAATGTAARCACACAAATGTATAGACAGAGCTATGGATGCAAAATTATTAGTTAACACTTAATCTCTTTACACTCGTGGGAATTGGCCTATAGGGATACATTTAACTGCTTTTTTTTACAGATATATGAAAAGCATATGCATAGGCACGGTAGCAACTGAAAGGGAACAGTTTGGAGACTATGGGGAAATTATTAGACCAAAGTTGAGGACAACAGTTCACTTGACACAAGACTGAATCCAAACATTAGGCTACACTGTTGATTTAATTTAGCATTTTACATTTACTGTACTTTTTGCTGCYTTTGTTGATAACATCTGAAAATACTCTGGATACATTCAGTAACATGATAACAATATTCCTGGAAAATGTGGGGTAGGTGCAACGTAAGACAAAAAAATGACAAGGTTTTAAATGAGAGGACTAACTGGTTTCTCCAAGTGGCCACAGACTCTCAATAGGGTGCACAGTTCCTAGGTAATTTCAATGCACTTTTATAACTCAAAGAAGGTTATTTTTTGAGCTCTCCTAGCTCTGCCGTTGAGGAACTAGAGCAAGCACACTTGTACTTTTGTTTGGAACACAACCCTGCATCCCCGCCATCACACAATTACTGTTGTTTACGGTCCATTATAAATAGCCTATTATAAATCGTAATCTGGGTCAGGTGGGCATCAATTACTGGGAGGGATGGGGGCAACTTCTTGTCGTGTGCCGTGCTCAAATTCAGAACGTCTGTCAGTCAAAACCCATACAGCGATTTGAAGCATAGAGKCAGAGCTCTGACGTAATTTATAGCATGTTACTGTGTAGCCACTGCGTTCCAATTTAGCCGTTTATTAGTGCCCAAATGTTCAACCTGTATACGGGTACGAGTGTAAAGGGTTAAAGCTATACAGTGTTTGTTAATAATTACATAAAAAAWAAAAARAWWTYTATTTATTTATTATTCAAAAAAATGTACCCCCTTTTTCTCCCCAATTTTGTGATATCCAATTGGTAGTTAGTCTTGTCCCATCGCTGCAACTCCCGTACGGACTCGGGAGAYGCGAAGGTCAAGAGCCGTGCGTCCCCCGAAACATGACCCCGCCAAGCCACACTGCTTCTTGCCATAACGCCCGCTTAACCCGGAAGCCAGTCGCACCAATGTGTCGGAGGAAACACTGTACACCTAGCTACGGTGTCAGCGTGCACTGCACCCGGCCAGCCACAGGAGTCGCTAGAGCGCGATGGGACAAGGACATCCCAGCCAGCCAGCCAAACCCTTCCCTAACCCGGACGACGCTGGGCCAATTGTGCTCCACCTCATGGATCTCAGTCGCGGCCGGCTGCGACACAGCCTGGAATCGAACCAGGATCTGTAGTGACACATCTAGCACTGCCTTAGACTGCTGCGCCAGTCTTGTTTACAAAKAATATAATAAATACTTTGGGTTCTAATGGTGTACGACAGTTAAACTAAGCTTATGAGGCATATATAAAAGGTTATTCTTGTATACGTATATCATTAATWAAAAAAAATGTATGTAGCAATCACACATTGCACCTTTAACTTTTTCCAAATCATACTAATTTCACTAATAACCACATATATAGAGTATTTACATGTCTTTCACTCTATATAGTTTCATTACAGTAGTAATTGTATCGTTCCTTTACTAGATGCAATCTATTTATAGTTGATTTACTACAGCTTTATAAAGTGAAGGGTTATTGCAGTAGTATGTTATATTCATCTACAGTGCATTGAGCATGTTCTAAACGTATCCACCACATTTTATTTCTCATACTTTGCAATCTTGCTCTTAACATTCGAGAGATCGGTAAATGTCATTTCAATAAGTACAGTAACATAATATCACTGTGCCAACAGTACACAAGTGACACAGTTATATTAAATTAAATAAGTATCAATGTCAGCTGAGTCCATATATTTCCCTATTAGTTCAGCTATTGTACCTCAACTGATGATTGAGTTATGGAGTTGACGTGGTTTGGAGCTGTAGATACAGTACCACTGTCACKCWAAGTGCCAGAGAAGGTCAGTGGTAACTCCTGCACTTAAACACCCCCTGCTGTTTGGCTATTCTGAACGTCTGGGTTACGGCTCTGACCGAAGCAGCAATTTGCATTGTTGGGTCACACGACGAGCACCTGTTGTGGTATGTTCACTGGCGCTCTGATGTCACATTTGGAGAGATGTGGAGAAATGACCGGTCAGGATTGTTCACACTGGCTGGTTACACTGGCATTTGGATATAGTAGCCAATGGGAGCATTGGGTTAACATGTGAATACAGTGGTGATTTCCTATGTTGACCTTTTTGTCAGCATTTGCTCCGAAAATGTATGGTGTGGATTAGTATTGTAAGGTATTGTTGTGCCATCATCTAAGTCAATGATATCTAAATGGAGGTACTGTACRGGTACACATTTGTAGCATTTGGACTTGTATCAATAAAGACCTTATTTAACTTTGGAGTCCTCACTGCAAGTGGAACAGAAGACTTTGGCTGAGCTTTGCTGAAGAGTAACCTTGTCTGAGACCCAAAGACTCAAGTTGGCTCCCAGAGCTAATGCCTAGGCTTAACGCATCACTAACATCATCTTAAGTCTTGCCAATGACCAGGGACCCGATACCCACTTGATTAAACATATACTCAAACCTTTTGAATGGCTGTCCTCATAGTCCAAGWGAACCATGGGGAAGGTATTCTGTCTTTTATCCAAGTAGATGTCCAATTGAAAATGCGACCTACAGTCATGTAGAGTTTGAACCTGGGTATCTTGCWTGGCAAATGGCTGCATTAGCCTGCTGAGATAGCTCACCAAATTAATGCCTAGAGCTAGACTATCAAGTCTTCAGATCTCAGGAAATGTTACTCATCACGCAACAGTGGTTCACCATAACCAACTTTGTTACAGTAAATACAGTAACCTGAGTAATTGTTGTAGTACCAGGTGAAGGAAAAAAAATAATAATATTGTGAGGCATGTCATTGAGACTCACCACTGTTTGTCATCCCATAGGTGGAAGAGGGCGGTCATGCGTCCCTGGCCGGGATCTGCGAGGGGGACGAGGTGGTGTCGCTGAATGGAGAACCCTGCGGCGAGCTTTCCCTCCCAAAAGCAAATGCTCTCATTGACGCCTCCGTCGACTGCCTGCAACTACTGGTCAAAAGGTAACGTCGAAAGCTGGATTTTCTTTTACTATTAACTACAACATTGTTTCTCAATCAATTTTTTATGGGAGAAGTCAATATCTGCACATCATTTCAACGTCGGGGTGCTACCAGGGTTGGGGTCAATTTGAATTGAAGAAAGTGAATTCAGAAAGTGATTTGAATTGGAAAGATATGCTCTTTTTTTTCAATTACTGAATTGGAATTTCAGTTTACTTCTTGAATTGACTTGAATTCAAATCGACCCCAACCCTGGGTGCTACTGGTTTATCAAGGTTTAACCATCCCCAACTCAATGCTCTCAAAACCTACTGCTTGGTCCAATTAACTGGGCCTTGTACTACAAGGCATGATTCAACARAACAAATCACCAGTGTATTTGCCTTTAGACAGCATGCTGTAAATGATCTGCCCTTGTACTTGGTTGAGTGGCCTGGAATATGGTGGGCGGACAGACAGAGTGGCTTTATTGGCAAGTGCGTTGACCTTTGATTGGCTTGGCTGCTGACYAACCAGCTGCCCGCTCAACAAGCAGCTGTTAAACAGTTACTCAGCGGGCATCACACACCGTGGGCATCTGGTGTGCCATGGGATATTGGTGCCAATGCCCATATTTAAGGCATAATTTAGATCACCCGGCAGGCACACAGTCCCTTTGAAAGTGGATTGTGTTACTCTAAAGTGGCTAGCCGTCTTATTTCCCCATCATGCATAGCACTCTGACATCAACAGACTAGATGGGTGAAAAGCAATATGGTAGCAAAGCTACTTAGCCAATTGTAGGACTTTAACCATGCCACTTTAAGACTGGTGACAGACTAAACACAGACCAGTTCACACTCAAGATTTGGTTCTGGGTGCCGAGATATGCCAATTTAAAAAAAATTGGTCACATCTCTCATCCCCTTCCCTTTGGTTGCTAGGCTCCAAATGACTCCAATGTAATAACTGTAGTCACAGAATGACATTCTGTTTTCCTCTATGACACTGAAAGGGGAAATTAAGTGGAGCCCAATTGAAATGTGATTACTTTCCACTTCAGTGCTTCACTCCAGTCAAATAACATGAGGGACGGAGATTGAGTTTGCTTGATTAAGGTGACCACTTGAGGGCCAGTGGTTGATGAGATAGATTTAGTTAACACAAAGGGCAAGTGCACGGGTGCGCAGCACAATATTCAACGATATTGCATATTGGAAATCCAGGCAATCAAATTATGAGATCAAAAACARTATAGTTTTGTAATTAGACGTTCTATGCCAGTCCCCAGATAAGACATATTAACACAGTATGCTCAGTTTCAACACTTGGCTAGGTTTTTTACAATTTTCATTGAACTATTTCATACAGATGGCGCACCCTATCCACTGAGGATTTTCATTCAGAGACCTACTTTGGCACAAGGGAGTCCTCTGGTGAGGCTTTGGAAAGCACCACCCTCCACATCCTGTCCCCTGGCAGGTCCCAACCACCCAGGGAGCTCTACATCGCCGATTCCCAGGACAAGGCCTACTATGGAGAGACGGAGAGTGACACGGAGGCCCCCGGAGGGATTCATCTGGTCCGCACCCAGCTCTGCGTACCTGCGCCTGAGGAGTGCCAGTTCCCCAGAGGAGGAGGGGACAAAGGTCAAGAGGGACCCCAGAGGGGGAGTTTCTCCACTGGGGKAATGGTGGAGCTACAGTTGTCCCTCGCCGAACACACCCTGGAGGATCCTGTCTGCACCTCCCTGGGGAGTGCTCTTGGAATAGAGGGGGAGATTCATGCGAGAGAGGCCCTCAAGAACGAGGCCCTCCTTCACACCACCACCCACTCGCTCTACGTCCCTGGCCCAGCTAGGGAGCCCCTGAGTCAGCATGGAGTGGTGCTGAGCTCCCCCTCTCTGCTGGGCCAGGTGGAGGTCACCCTGCAGCACCCAGCAGCCGGGAGGGGCTCTCCTCGCCTGGTAGAGGGGGTGGTCATCTATGGGGCCAGTGGAAGTGTTGGTGGAGCCCCTGGGGAGGAAGGAGGAGGGCAAAGCCAGGGAGCTCCCGCCTCTTTCACCGTCTCCTTTGGAATTCCCGCAGAGGGGGCYGAACCAGCAGAGGAGCGAGACTCAGATTCAGAGAAGGACCTTGAGAAACCCAACAAGCACCGGGCCAAGCACGCCAGTGAGTATCCCATACCTTTTCCCTTACACTTGTCTCACTGCCACTAGTCATCCTTTGTGTATGAGTGTCAAATTAGTGTTGTCTTATAGGGTGCACTGARTCAGATCAGACCTAATAGCAGACTGACATAACAAATGAAGTTCACAGCAGTGCTAACGCAACTCTGGGTGGCATGTGTGCATTCCTTAGCCCGGTGCTTTGTTGCACGCTAAAATGTGTCCCCCAAAATAGTAGACAATATCTCTTACTTGGGAGGGGTTTTGTTTGGATTGAAGCAGAGAGGTCCAGTTCAAGCCTGAATTATACTAGTAGTGTCCAGTTTGTAGTATCCAAGATCACAGAAGGCAGGATTGTGGCAATTTACTGTATTAGGAGAAAGATAGATTAGAGATAGATAGAGAAAGAAAGATGGGAGATAGAGCTATATAGAAGATAGATAGATATAGAGGAGAAAGAAATAAAGAGAGAGCGGGYGGATAAGAATAAATAATTCTCATTCAAAAATATATAAACATTTATAAAATGCCCTATCAAATGTTTTCCTCTAGCTTTGAATAGGGGCCTGATCAGGATGTGTCTTCCAGAGATAGATAGGGCATTACATTGAGCCGTGCAGGGGGACATAAATAAAACACCAGTGCGTTGATGATGCCTGTAGAAATGCTCTTTGATCGACACCAGCATATGCTGCACTGGCCCGTTACCCGATCCTTTAAAACGGCTTGTCTTAGCCTGTGCCGTAAAGAGAGCTTCGCTCACTACTCCCCGTCTTCCTCCACCTTGAGGTTAGTCTACTGTGGGAAATAAAAATTTAAGGATGGGTTCTTTTATAAATCACCGCTTTGTGTTTGTATGTGTGTGTACGGTTGGGGTCGTTAAAGAGTGTGTGGACATGCCTGTCGTCGCCTCGGGTTTAGGTGACAGATCCGAGAGTAGACTTACGGAAAAGGGGTAAAGGTGCTTGGGTGCTGGTGAATGCACTTTTGTCCCACAGGCTAACATTAATATTTTCTATGATCTGCCATTTGCTCCAACTATCGGGCCACCCGTTGAACAGGCTGTCACAGCTGTGTTAATATCATGTATTATTGGGGAACAAACACYGAGTATATTAGGCATGGGTCAGAGAATTAGGTAATTGCTTGGCGTGTTAATTGAATAGAGATTGTGTAGATTGAATGATCAAATGTGTGATAAGTCTTGGCACTAAGTAAAGGGCTTCAAAAGCCAACTATAAAATCAGGACCAGGAAAGTATTGAATGAATGAGGTCTATGAAAATATCAATTTATAGGTTATTGATTGCATTTGTCATTTGAGGGAGTTTTACAAATTCGTTTTGGATTGAAATATTTCATTATAAAATGAGCTGAATCAAATAGTCTGCATTGATATTTAGCTAATGCTGACTTTAAGTAATTAATAGCATGGTCTGATTTGAGTATGTCAGCATGTTTGCCATGTCTGCCATTTTAAAGAGCAATTGGTTATATAAAGTGAAATATCAGTGAAAGTGATTAGTGAGTGGTTTCTTTCATTTATTTGGATATGCTTTCATAATGCCATTAGGGTGGACGTTCAGTGTTAAGATGTATTCAAGATTATCATAAACTTTAGAAAATGTGGTTGCAGTGCAGAGTACTGGTATCTGASACCAGTGCAACTTGGTGTGGCAAACAGAAATCAATCAACGGAAAAGTAATGAATCAAAGTAAATCAAATTGCAGATTAAAATACAGTGAGCTCAAAAAGTATTGGGACAGTGAACATTTTTGTTGTTGTCTTGGCTCTGTACTCCAGCACTTTGTATTTGAAATTATACAATGACTCTTTAATTAAAATGGTATTTTCCTCCATATCGGTTGAACCGTTTAGAAATTACAGCACTTTTTGTACATAGTCCCCCCATTTTAGGGGACCAAAAGTATTGGGACAAATTCACTTATGTGTATTAAAGTAGTAAAATGTTAAGTAGACWATCTACAAAAAGTGCTGTTCACCCGATATTGATGAAAATGCKCTCAAATGAAAGCTGACAGTCTGCACTTCAACCTCAGTCATTGTATCATTTCAAATCCAAGTTACTGGAGTACAGAGCCAAAACAACAAAGTTGGCACTGTCCCAATACTTTTGGAGCTCAAATAGGAAGAGATTCATTTGTGATATTTTACAGAATGAATGTMATTTTTACGATGCATGTGCATCCAAATGGAAGGATTTGTGGTGGTTTCAGTTCTACCCGAGCTATTATTACCCATAATATGCAGTTAAATGAACTAGGCAACAAGAGGCAACCATTTGAAATATCCCTCTTCTCTCTCCCTCCCCTCTCCCTCCCTCCCCTCTCCCCCTCACAGGGCTCAGGCGCAGTGAGAGCCTGTCAGACAAGCAGGTGAAGGAGGCCAAGTCTAAATGTAAGCGCATTGCTATCCTTCTGAACGCTGACGCTCCCAACCCCAACAACAAGGGGGTGTTGATGTTCAAGAGGCATCGACAGAGGGCCAAGAAGTACACACTCGTCAGCTACGGCACCGGTGAGAGTGAACCAGAGTACGAGGTCGACGACAGCGACGAGGAAGACTACGGCGAAAAAGACGCCAGAGCGATCAAATTCACCCTCGTAGCCACCACCAGCGGATCAGAGCTTGAGGAGGACTTTATCACTAATGCKCAGGGTGGTGGCAGAGTGCTAACCTTCGACTGGGACACAGGACTACTCGAGATCGAGCGCAAGCTCAACTCCGGAGAGGAGATGGAGCAACTGCCCAACACCACGGGAAAGGGGGCCACAATGTTCGCCCAGCGCCGCCAGCGCATGGATGAGATCGTCGGSGAACATGAGGAGATGAGGCGCCAGGGGATTCCCGTGGAGGGGGTACAGGAGGTGGAGAAGCATGCGGCCTACCAGCAAATGGAGGAGCGCTCGTACATGCAGGCCACCACAGAGAGGCAGGCCTACATGGACTTCAGCGTGCACCAGAAGCAGCAGCAACAGTATCAGAAGTACCAAGAGCAGCAGTACTATGAGCAGCAGCAGCAGCAATACCAGCAGCAACAACAGTACGAGCAGCAGCAATACCAGCAGCAACAACAGTATGAGCAGCAGCAGTACCAGCAGCAACAACAATATCATCAACAGCAGCACCACCAGCAGCAAGAGTACCAACAGCAGCAGCACATTCAGCAGTACTCGTCTAACATGAATGGCATGGCCAACCATCAAACCAATGAAATGCAGAGTTCCATGAGCAATCAAACTGCCCAGCCCTTCTCATTACAAAACCGGATGCCTGCCCTGTTTTCTCCCCCAGTGAGTGGGAACAACCAAGAGATGATGGGTCAGGGGGAGCAGATTGCCTCACGCGACGAGCGCATTTCGACGCCGGCAATCAAGTCTGGGATCTTGCAGGACACAAGGAACAGGTTCAAGGGCAAGCCAATGTTCAATTTCAAACAAGCACCCAAAGTGTCACCCAACCCCGAACTTCTGAATCTCCTCAACAGGAGTGAAAAGAAGTTGGATTTCGAGTCATGCACGGAAGAGGACTACCTTAGCTTGGGAGCTGAGGCTTGCAACTTCCTCCAGTCACCAAGGGTCAAGCATAAGACGCCTCCACCAGTCGCTCCCAAGCCCATCATTAACCCCAACTCTCCACCCTGGTCCCCTCAGCCTGAGCTGGCCAATCAGGAGTTGTCAATGCATGCTGAAAATAGCGTCCCTGCACCTGCTGCAGCCCCCGAGACCGAGTCCGCTCCAGAACTGGCCCCAGAGCCCTCCCCCCCTCTTGCCCCCCAGGAAGCTCCTGTTCCTGCCAAGCCCCCCTCTCCAGACAAACACACATGGAGTCCCCCAGGGTCCCAGGCACAGCAGCAGCAGCCCCAGKAGGCGCCAGCCTGGGGAGGAAATGGTCCTTCACCAACTCAGCCTCATTCGCAACCCGAGCCTCGAGTGAGTTCTTGGGATCCGTCACTAACACAGGCATCACAGCAGCCACTTGTGAGTACTTGGCCACCTGCTGAAATGAAGCACCAGGCTCCCGCTCCAAGTCAGTCCCCACCACAGCTCCCTTGGGTGACTCCCCAACCACCTCCTCCTCAGCCTCAGCCACCCATGAATTCTTGGGCTATAGCGCCTACCCAGTCACAACTCCAATGGGTTCAACCTCAAGAACAGCAACAGCCCCAGCCCCAGGCACCTTGGGCTCAACCTCAAGAACAAGCACAGCAACAGCCCCAGGCACCTTGGGCTCAACAACCTCAGCCTCAGTCTCCAGAACAGACTTGGCCCCAGSCCCAGCCTCAGCCACCTTGGGTGTCATCACCTCAGCCTCCAATGAATGCATGGACACCACCACAGAGCCAGGCCCAGCCACAACAGCCACCTTGGGTACAACAAGCTCAACTCCAACATTCAGCTCAGCCCCAACCCCCTATGAATGCATGGGCCCCAGCACCTGCTCAGGCTCAGGTCCAGCCTCCATGGGCCCAGCAACCTCAAGAGCAAGAACAGCCACCCATGAATGCCTGGGCACCAGATCAGAATCAGGCCCGGCCACAGCCACCTTGGGTCCAACCACCTTCAACCCAATCCCCACCCCAGCAAAACTGGCAACAACCACCTCCACAGCAGGCACCCTTACAGCCACCTATGAATGCATGGGCCCCAGCTCAGGCACAGCCTCAGACACACACAAGTACCTGGGCCCCACAACCACAGCAAGCCCCAGTGAATACTCAGACCCGGATGGACAGAGTGTGTCAACCTTCTCCGAAACCTTGGAATGCTCCACAAAGTGCTCCCTGTTCTACTCCTCCACAGCGAATTAACTCTTACACACTTGGCGAAAGGTCCTCGTCACCCGTCATCAATCCAATGGCCAGCGTTTTGGCACCAGTAGGAGGAATGGGCTCGGCTTTGTCGATGCCGGCTGTTAGGGGGAAAGGAGCCGATTTGTTCGCCAAGAGGCAGTCTCGTATGGAGAAGTATGTCGTGGATTCGGACACTGTGCTGGCAGCCACTGCACAGGCAGCTCAGCAAGCCCAGGCAGCCACTGCGCAGGCAAACAAGGCAAGGCCCACGTCGCCATCTCCCTCCGTACCTCATCCGTGGAAATATTCACCCAATTGCAGAGCTCCCCCTACATCGAATTACAACCCCATACAGTCCCCTTCCTACCCACCAGGGGCCATTAAGCAACCCCCTCCATCTAGCCCTGCGGTCAAAGCAAAGAAAGGGAAAGGCAAACCTGCCTGCAAACCCCTTGCCGTTATAGATGTCATGAAACATCAGCCTTATCAGCTCAATGCCTCCCTCTTTACTTATGGCCCAGCAGTGGAGGCTGCCGAGGCTGCCAAGGCCGCCGCACCAAAGCCTGCCCCAGTCCCTCCAAACCAAAACCAACCAATAAGATATGAGCAAGCTGCCCCTGTCCAGCCGGCTGGACAAATGAATGCTCCCTATCCACAGCAGCCTCAGCAGCTCTACGGGATTCCCCCTCAACCACCCATGCATGATAGTCCATACCACCCAGCCTCACCTAATGCTTACCAGCCATCTAACAATACCTACCAGCAGGTTCCTGCTGGCCCTTACCAACATCCATATAATCCCCCTTACAATCAAGCCCCTCCAGACCCTTATCAACCCCAGCAGCAAGCTCAAAACCCTTCTTACCAACAGACCCCCCAAGGTCCTTATCAGCCAGCCCATAGCCCCCCCTACCAAGCAGCACCCCAAGCCCCATACCAGCCACTACCTCCCAGTACCTATGTGGTGCCCAGCTTTCCCATAGCGGCAAAGTCTGAGTCCATCTCTGGGGGCAGCACCGCTCCAAAGCCCAGGTTCATGGCCAAAAAGAGTTCAGCCCAGGTGTGGAAGCCAGCAGCTGTGGGGAAAGAGTGATTCTGATAGCATAATTAAGTGATCTTTGCTTAAAAGAACATTAGATCTAGTTACAACATATACATGCACAGTACATTCATATAAATGCAATATATTCATAGAAAGCTTTTAAGATGCCTTTTCAACATTTTATAGCCAACATATTTTTTWAAATAAATGCTAGAATTTAAAAAGGCCCGATGCAGCGGTTTTGGTCTCAATATCAAATCATTTCTGTTTAAGAATTAAGTACCTTACTGTTTTAGTTTTTATTAAAATGGTCAAAAACAAAACAAATTGCGTCTTAGCAAAGAGCAATTTCTCAAGCAAGAATTTTGCTAGGACTGTCTGGGAGTGGTCTAAGTGAGGGGCCTAATTGAACGAGAGTTACATACCCTGAAAACTAGATGTTATTGGCAGAGAGGTTTGAAACTCTTTGTTATTGGTATATTAACTTACACTGCCTGGTGATGTCGGCAGGCAGGCCAAAATGCCARCCCACCAAAATTTCAGGCTCTTACACTAAAATGGCATTATCATAATTTTCACAATTCCCCAGTATTATTCCAACCTCATACTGTGGAAATATATATATAAAACACAGGATATTCACGTTTTTGACTGCACTGGGCCTTTAATATATAAAGTTTGGATGTATTTTTCCACCTGCTATGCATTCACTCTTTACTCGTATACAACTATATAATATCTTGGTTTTTCAAGCAAAGCTTTTCAATGTTAATTTCTTTGCAATATTGCAACGCACAATACATAGAAAATTAAATATGATATTGGTATATCTTAATTATCTAAGCCCAAAAATGGTCAAATGTAGTTTCAGAAAATCCACAAAATGCATTCAATAGACTTATGACGTGAATCAGTGGAGCCTGTAAACAGGCATTGCCAGAATGTGAGCGAGGYTAATAGCCAGCAAGAATTCAGAGGAACAGGTGAATGTATATTGCTGAGAAAGTTAAAATTTGAAATGAGAGAAGCTTGAAAGGGAATTTAAGAAAAGATTGGAGTACTAAGGCGGTGTGTGAGCCAGTGATACGTTTGATAAGATCTTCTGCAATATCAACAGTGTATTTGTTAGCTGTTAAGATGTGCAATAATTTGTCAAAATTGACCTTGAATGATCTGAGAAGAAAAATATTAGCAGCGACTAAGAGGTTTAAGACGTCGAGAGCTTGGGACTGTAAGCCTCTATCTACAAAAAGACGATTCTGAGATAATTGGCTGTACAGTTTCAAACCCTCATTGGTTTGAATGGTGTCAGCAATTTTTATCTTATTCTTTTAAGTGTAACAACATGAATTGGGGTATTTAGAGTACTTTATAGGTAGAGAACATTGAGCAGAACAAGACTATGTCAATAACAAAATTTGATAGAACCTTATCGTCCCCAAGCTCTCGTCATGGTTAGGGAGACSAGGAGTGGTCAGTGGAAACATATTTAGGGTCAGGTTTGAGAGCCGTCTGGCTTCATTTGACATGTGTTTTGTAAGTACAGTGACATTACTTAGATTTGGTGGATATAATGTTCATATGCAATAGTGAATAGGAAACATGGCTACTTCATTTACCAAACATTCATAAATTGCATTGCAACAAGGGAATGTTTTGTATTTTATAAATTGAAGTATACATACAAGTCTAATACTTTTTTGTTAGGGTCCCGTCTCTTGAAGGTGGGAAGTGGAAGGTACTTGCACAAATGTAAGATGTAGATCGCGTACAATTTCATTCAGTGTCTTCCAAAAGACCCTGCTTGAATTGTTTTGGATTCATTTGAGCGGTTATTGCGTCATGATAGGTCTCTAAATGTAAACTTTTCCATGTCACAGATGATGTGTGTGCGTGAGTGAAAGCTGTTGGTTTGGGAGGACTAGTGGGTTTTTGTATTGTTTCACCAACATGAATGGCAGTCGCTCACTAGACCTCCAGCTATTCTGTCTTTTCTCACTCTTCTAATTTCAGCTTTGCATATTTTTTGTTCTATGTTTCTGTACACCTGCTTTGGTTTAACGTAATGCCCCCCCCAAAAAAACATTACAAAAAGGGATATTGAAATAAGCAGTTACAGAAAAAAGGGGAGTTTGGATGAACCACCCTGTCATTTGAATGGTATACATTTGTTATGGAGTTGCTTTCTCTTGTTCTGTCGATTCTTTTCCATTTTWTTTTTTTTGTGTTWCTTTTTCATAGTGCACTTTCTGTACGATTCATGTCAGTGCCATTAAAATGCCTTTTATCGTTACGTTTGCGTTTCCTCGGTTGGTCTCTTCTGCATGCATTTTCACATCCCATTCTGCTACTCTTTACTTTTCCTCTACACCACCTTTATACTTGGCACAACTCTCTTCCCACCTTACCACTGCACCATATTTTCTGTGGAAAAATTACAAACACACACATTCATTATTTTGCTACTCCCTAACTCAAARGGGAACACCCATGGATTTTTGGTTTGGATTTTTTTAAACAGTAGGACGTCTTAACTATTTTCAGCCATAGCGAAATACAAATAATACGTTCAATAAATCACAGCCTGAAGGGAGTTTGAGAACATAGTGTGAACTAGAATAGAGGAGAAACAAATTTGCAGGTACTCCATGTCACCTTCTAAACAACTGACATGTTTATTGGCATACCCAGCATGCCTTTGTGCTGATAGGAGTGGAGGTAGCTAGCTACCACTGTTAGCACCATCTGTGGTTAAGTATCGTACATTCAAAATGGTGGAGAGCCAACCACTGTCCAATAATAGTTCACTGCTCACAGTCTATAAAAGCCTTGTTACAAGCCAGCTGCCTCTGCTTAGAAATATGATGAGTCCCTCACTCGAACTCTAGACTTCTCTAGAATTGAGGAAAGTGCTCAAAAAGCACACTGCCATCCTTGAACGCATGGTGACAGAAGGGTATTTCCAGCTTGGATAACCTCATTGGATAAGACTGGAGAATGAGCCAGCTCTGACCTACAGTGTAATGTTTACCCGTCCGGTCTTGCATCATCACGTAGTGTTGGGAGCCATGTTAGAGAGGTTGTCAAGGGGATGTCGTCTGTTGAGTGGGAGTTTTAATATCAATTCGGTGCCCACCGCAGGCACAGGCTATATCGGGAGGGAATTTGATCATCCTCACTTAAATGACCTGACTAGAAGAGTCCTGTGCTGGCCTTTTGGCTACACCTGCTTCTTAAATCTCACATACTGTAGATTTATGTATTGTTTATGCATTCTAAGGGAATACTTATTTAGGTGTTCTTCTTGGTTGTACATTTTAATCACTGTAAAGACATCTATGTGTTTTTGGAGAGGCTTTAAGTCGCAATAAAGACTAAACCATGGCAGATTTATGGCTAAGGAATGGGACAGTTGCAGAATGAATGTAAAAACATTGATTGATGCACAACATGTTGTGTTTCCTGGTGAACTAAATGATAGAAGACCCCGAAACGGTGTGTCAACACATGTCCTCATCTCAGTATTTTCCATTGGATGTAGTCAGATTTGAATAGATTGCGCTTTCTTACAAACCAGCGACGTAGGAGTCGAGTGAAAAGCACAAATATAAAATCCCTGTGTACAGTAGCACTGTCACGCCAGCCCAGCAGACACCCTTTCCAATGGACCCAGCTGCCATGACATCATTAAAAGGCTAATGCTAGGTGGACTCCCCAATGGTGTGGTAAAGCCAGACTCAATGGTGCCCATCTAAATTTGATGTCACCCCTCCAATCCCAGGCAGACACCCAAGCATTCCCTGCAGTGGCTGGAAATCAGCYATTAGTTCATGCCTTTCCTTCTATCCTGGTCAGAGGCTATTTTAAGCGTCAGTAGGGGATTGAAATACATAAATCTTGATAATCTGACCCATAACACTGATGCACCGTATGTGGAGCGAGTCGAACATCTGTCTGAAAACACAAAAACCTCTGACAAACGGCCACTCCAAAGACCTACAGATGTAGGAGCTTAATCTGAGCCAGTTTGCTWCAGCAGGAAAATAATCCTGCAGCAACAGGAAATGTTAATTATTATGTGGATTATAATTCATGGCCATTTTTGTAGGGGTTGATATATTTTTCGTAAGGGGAAATCAAGCCTTTTTAAACCTCAAATACATCACAAGTTTTACATTTCCTGAGAAAAAAAAGTCATCTTGCAAAAGGTTGATCAAATTAAGATCCTACAACTGTACATGGCCTGTCCTATCCTGGGATATCATATCCTGGGATATGAAGGCCAATTCCATTGTGTATCACCATGTCCCACCCTTACCTTTCGAAGGTGGTTTAAAGTGCAGGTTTGGTTGATTTGATTACTGGTAAACTTGGCAAAACACTTGGATTAACATTWGGTAACACACTTATTCGTACTCCACCCACATTTAACAACCATCTATCTGTTAATTTGATTAAAAACAGTAAGCTTGAGCTACAATTTAGCAATGGAAAAAAGATAGAGTAAGTAAAATAGAAAATGCGACAACAGGGGGATAAAGATTTTTCCACAGATAATCATTTTCAAAATCTCCCAATAGACAAATAAACCAAATGCAACAAAGGCAGCATCCTTTCACGTGTACAAATCCTCTTTAACATCAATCTTGAATAAAACATGACCTAATGTAGCTACATTGTCTACTAATCTACATAAGCCGATTCATATGCAGTCAAAATAGTGACAGCTGGATCGCAAAGACAATTCTTGGGCTCTTCTTACAGCTTACCGGATATCTTGACCCACTAAACAAGTTAGTCATCGAATTTCCCCCTAAAATGAATCGTACAATTCCATTTTCTTTTTCTGCCATTGACAACAATCTATATGAGTCGATCTRATTGGCTGTTCTTACACTTATTCACCAGATGGCAGCACACTCCCTTCYGAGTGGTTTAAATTGCAGGAAGACTGTTATGAACATAAGAGATTCTGCCAGCACTGCCCAATCGACACACACATTTCCACTGCCTGTGCAGGGATCCTAATAGGGAATTAAAAGGGACCTGTTCTTTGATACAATGAGAGAGACAAGATAACGGCCCTTGAGAAGATTTGCTGACTCATTGAGACACCTTGAAAGTGATGCTGGTAATCCACAAAGCCAGTCAGATCCAATTTAAACAAAATAAATGTGGCTTATTTTGGAAACAAACTCATAAGCCAATTGTTCTGAGAAATCAAAAGTCGGGCAAGTGTTGGAATTGTGAAAACAAAAAATGGAAAAGTACATTCATAGAAAAAAAGAGTTCCAAAAGGGTTATTCAGCTGTTCCTATAGCAAAACCATTTCTGGTTCCAGGTAGAACCCTTTTTGGTTCCAGGCAGAACCCTTTTTGGTTCCATGTAGGACCCTCTGTGGAAAGGGCTCTACATGGAAACCAAAATAGTTTTTCCTGGAACCAAAAAGGGTTCTTCAAATGGTTCTCCTTTTTTTCTAAGGTTGTAGCTTCTTGAATAGGAATCCTCTATCAAGTTTTATCCTGATTCTGGTAGTTGTCTTCCTTCAGAACATCAATAGTTGTTTTGAGAATTGAGAGCAGGCCTTTGTGCAGTATACTAGCAGCGTGAATGTCAACTCCTAATATATCATGATTCAGGTTACCAAAATACTCCTCACACGATGTAGGACGGTGCCGTTCTTTTGCCATTTACCAAGAGAACACAAACTAATGATTTATGGCATAACTATTGTGAGAAAGGTGATACAAAATGAATTCTCATTGCTTTATATTATTGTTGATAAACAATCGAACTACCATATCAAAAATATTACTTTGGAACATAACCTAATATGAAGCTGTACAGTTACACATGACTGTTGCTGCAAAAGAGGGAAGAGAATACTGGATTATATGTGGGTATTAAATGCTCAAAGGAAGCTCTCAAACTACTGTATGTCTAAGCCATTTTCCAAGTTCCACTGTGATTTGTTCTTGCTGGAAGGATAGTCAGACAAGTGCGTGCTTAAAAATCAGTCCCTGTCTGAAGTAAACATGTCTGAATGTCTCTTTTCCAGGCGTTTGGCAGGAGCTACTCTCTGTCCCCACCRGCCGCCAGAGCACCATCGCTGMGCCTCCGGTCATCGTCTGGGTCCCCTTCCCTCTCATATAAACCCCGGGCCTCGTCTGCTCCAGCACCCCCGGGGAGGCAGATGTCCTGGCTGGACAAGAGTCACAAGCCTCCTTCCCCCTGGGAGGCCGCAGCCCGCCACCCCATGGGCCTGGTCGACGAGGCCTTCACCTTCCAGAACCTCCAGCAGGCCATCGCCTTCAACGTGTGCMTGGCTGCCCAGCGCAAGCTGCTCCCCGAGCCCCCTGCTGAGTGGAAGTCTAGGGTGTCCTACGATCCTCCCAGGATGACTGAGGGATGGAACCCGAACCAGAGATGGAACCAGAGGCAGAGCCAGACCCAGAGCCAGGGTCAGAGCCAGAGTTACAGCAGAGTTATGCCTCCGTTCCTGTCCCCAACCAAGAGCACGGCCTCGGCCCCCGCCGGTCCAGCTGGCTACAGGTCCCTGCCCAGACAGTTGCAGCCCCAGAGGTCCCTGACGGAGGCCAATATCGAGCACTCTGGGGCCAGTCATGGGAACGGAAGGCCCCTGAGGGGGCAGCAGCAGCCAAGCTACAGATCTGTGTACCACACCGACTGGAGCTGGAGACGCTAGAGGCAGACAAACAMGATGGCTACTTATCTTCATAACAAGGCCAGAAAGTAACTCCAAGATATTCAGATGAATAGTAGTAAGGACCATATATATAATCAGCATAATATAAAACTTGGGACAATGGGATAACACAAGGGTTGAGGAGAGCGAGGGGATAGCTATTGAGTTTGTGGTGTGTACAGGAGAGAGATTGAAGGAGGTTGGATCTGCTTYTTCGGGTTTCACTGAGAATACTGCTAAGAATATACAGATGATAAGAGTAAATGTTTTGGTATTGGGGACACTGTCAATGATGGTTCTATTTTAGTCAAATGGGATGGTATTGAGTTTCACTTCATCACGCTTTCATTGGACAGAAATCAATGAGTGATTGAAGCAAAAAGAAGGGTGTAATTGCACTGTCAGAGGCTTMAATTTCCTCCAACACTGTGATGTGATGGTAGCATTCAAAGTAAGTGAAATCAATAGTATTTCTTCGGAGGAAGAAATGGGCATAAAGTATGTTGTAAGGCAGAATGTGTGATTGTCATGTATAAAAATTAAAGGATGGGAGTAATGAATGGACATGTACATTTGTGTCAAAAACCTTTATACAGTATGGAATACAGTGGGAAATATACTGCTAGGTTCGCTGTGCATCATACAGATCACCCACTCACAATTGACCACAAAGGTCAGTTTGAAATTGCTGAGTGGTACAATAATGTGTGATGACAAGCTAGAATCTAGTACAATAGCATTAGTTGATAGTGTTAGTGCCCTAAGAGAAACACACAAAATAACACAGGTGTTATAGTAGTGGTTGGTGGCCACATATACGTTGTGGGGAGTTGGATACGAAAGGGCCACGTTTTATGATTTTACCGTTTTATTATCCAGATGACTTAAAGTGCRACTGTGGATGTATTTACTTAGCATGCTGGTTTTTGTGGTGTTCYTGGATTCGCGTGTCTTGTCAAACTAAACGTGTCAATGTGAAGTTGGTTAATGCTTTGGGAAACAGTTAAAGTACACCGTTAAACATCCAGAGCAAGGGGCTAAGAACACAGGGCTGAATACTACTGCGAGATGCCACACACATCTCCAACTTGCATATAAATCATATATATTTAGGTAAATCCTTTAGATTACCTTAATACTTTACATTAAGACTTTACAAATAATGTTAAAGATACCTTAATGCAAAGTGTTTATAAGTCATTTATAAACCGTTGATTATACYTTTTTAAAGTATGTATAAATCCCTTATAAATAATATCATGTAAAGTGTTAAAGATAAGTCACTTAAAGATTTGCTCAAAATATATCTCAAGTCAGGATTTCAACCCTTAGAACTACTGCTGATGCATTGTGGGTCTAAACGAGGCTTACAACTTGGGGAATGGCTAAATCTATAGCTCAACACATTGTGCGGACAGGTTACTTACTATACAGAGATTAATTCATAATTTTTTTGCCAGCTGCCTTTTATTTACTACATTAACAGGTGGCACCGAACAAGGGTTGTGTCCCTATACAGTGCACTACTTTTTAACTAGGGCCCATAGYGAATAGGGTGCAATTAAAGGTGCATCACGTGATGAATATGAAGGGGAGGGCATCAAGCTTCTAACTCATCTAACAGGACATTGTAAGGTATTTTCCCAGTGATTACACTGTGGGCACCTGGAAAAAGTATATCCAGTTATGTAAGAGAGTTGACACTAGGTACATTAGAGAGAAGAGAGTGAGGGATGGAAATTGTGTTCTTGGACTTTGTTAAGTAGAGCACAGAATGTGTTATTTGCTGATGTCCGTTCCTGGTGATAAATAGGCTTCAAAGCAAATAGAATGTAGAATAGGAAATCAATATCTGTACTTTTATTATGTGGTCATGGACATGTATGGTGTGGATCAAGTTGAAATTGTGAGATACATCACTTGCGTTTGCTTGTGTTGCTTACTTCTCATGGCTTTTCATCAGTCCAGAGTAKAGATTCTATGTGTGACTGCGATGGATCAAATTCTGAATTTTCATGTATCATCTCTTCTTATTGCAAGATTTGAAATTGTTTAACACTAGTTAGTATCTGTCATGTGATTTCACAAAGTTCTGTATGTGTGTCATCAGCAACAATATATTGGAGTGATAAGAGTGATATGTGGTTTTTTGTATTTTCTTTTTCATTTATTTTACAGTACTTTCAGCCCAAACAATTACCCAATGTCTGTGTACTTTTTGTTTTTAATTTCATCATTTGATTTCTTCACTTTGATTTCAGTAGGCAGYATGYGGRATTTTGGAAAATAAAAAAAGCATTGAACTACTGACCAAGTATTTTTCTCGTTTTGTTGTTGTGGGACTGACATGTTTCTAAMCTACTCCATCTTAATTCATCCCAGTTCTAATATAGGCATCATCAAATCAATATGGAATCATTATATCATTGTTTTTTGTGCTGCTGGAAGTCCATGTGTCGCTAAAATGTTTTTTTTTTTTCATGTCTTATTAGTTGTACGGGATACGCATGGTATACATCGTCCAACGAAATGCTTACTTGGTGGTTCCTTCTCGACAACGCAAACAACAATAAGAAATAATAAAAGATAAGAATACAAACAAAGTTAATAGCTCAGTGGAATAGAATAAACATTTTAGCATAAGTGTATTACAGGAAGGCACAATTTATAGTATTGGCACAATATTTACACGTGTATTGGGTAAGGGAAATAAGAATCTGGTAGCAGCAGTTGTGATGTGTGTGTAGCATGAATGTACTGTGTGTGTGTGTTTTAATTTATTTAACCTTTATTTAACCAGGTAGGCTAGTTGAGAACAAGTTCTCATTTGCAACTGCGACCTGGCCAAGATAAAGCAAAGCAGTTCGACACATACAACAACACAGAGTTACACATGGAATAAACAAACATACAATCAATAATACAGTAGACACATCTATATACAGCATGTGCAAATGAGGTAGGATAAGAAGTAAGACAATAAAATCGGCCATGGTGGCAAAGTAATTACAATATAGCAATTAAACACTGTAATGGTAGGATGTGCAGAAGATGAATGTGCAAGTTGAGATACTGGGGTGCAAAGGAGCAAGATAAATAAATACACTATGGGGATGAGGTAGATTGGATGGGCTATTTACAGATGAGCTATGTACAGGTGCAGTGATCTGTGAGTTGCTCTGACAGCTGGTGCTTAAAGCTAGTGAGGGAGGTAAGAGTTTCCAGCTTCAGAGATTTTTGCAGTTCGTTACAGTCATTGGCAGCAGAGAACTGGAAGGAGAGGCAGCCAAAGGAAGAATTGGCTTTGGGGGTGACCAGTGAGATATACCTGCTGGAGCGCGTGCTACGGGTGGGTGCTGCTATGGTGACCAGTGAGCTGAGAATAGGCCGGGGCTTTTACCTAGCACAGTCTGTAGATGACCTGGAGCCAGTGTGTTTGGCGACGAATATGTAACGAGGGCCAGCCAACGAGAGCATACAGGTCGCAGTGGTGGGTAGTATATGGGGCTTTGGTGACAAAACGGATGGCACTGTGATAGACTGCATCCAATTTGTTGAGTAGAGTGTTGGAGGCTATTTTGTAAATGACATTGCCGAAGTCGAGGATCGGTAGGATGGTCAGTTTTTACGGGGTATGTTTGGCAGCATGAGTGAAGGATGCTTTGTTGCAAAATAGGAAGCCAAATCTAGATTTAATTTTGGATTGGAGATGTTTAATGTGAGTCTGCAAGGAGAGTTTACAGTCTAACCAGACACCTAGGTATTTATAGTTGTCCATATTCTAAGTCAGAACCGTCCAGAGTAGTGATGCTGACGGGCAGCAATCGGTTGAAGAGCATGCATTTAGTTTTACTTGCATTTAAGAGCAGTTGGAGGCCACGGAAGGAGAGTTGTATGGCATTGAAGCTCGTCTGGAGGGTTGTTAACACAGTGTCCAACGAAGGGCCAGAAGTATACAGATGGTGTCGTCTGAGTAGAGGTGGATCAAAGAATCACCAGCAGCGAGAGCGAGATTATTGATATTACAGAGAAGAGTCGGCCCGAGAATTGAACCCTGTGGCACCCCATAGAGACTGCCAGAGGTCCAGACAACAGGCCCTCCGATTTGACATACTGAACTCTATCGGAGAAGTAGTTGGTGAACCAAGTTTTTTTTTTTTCCACCTTATTATCCAGGTAGGCTAGTTGAGAACAAGTTCTCATTGCAACTGCGACCTGGCCAAGATAAAGCATAGCAGTGTGAACAGACAACAACAGAGTTACACATGGAGTAAACAATAAACAAGTCAATAACATGGTAGAAAAAAGAGAATCTATATACAATGTGTGCAAAAGGCATGAGGAGGTAGGCAATAAATCGAATAATTACAATTTAGCAGATTAACACTGGAGTGAATAATCATCAGATGAGCATGTGCAAGTAGAGATACTGGTGTGCAAAAGAGCAGAAAAGTAAATAAATAAAAGCAGTATGGGGTGAGGTAGGTAAATTGGGTGGGCTATATACCGATGGGACTATGTACAGCTGCAGCGATCGGTTAGCTGCTCAGATAGAAGATGTTTAAAGTGTTGTTGAGGGAGATAAAGTCTCCACTTCAGAGATTTTTTGCAATTCGTTCCAGTCGCAGGCAGCAGAGAACTGGAAGGAAAGGCGGCCAAATGAGGTTTTGGCTTTAGGGATGATCAGTGAGATACACCTGCTGAGCGCGTGCTACGGTGGGTGTAGCCATCGTGACCAGTGAACTGAGATAAGGCGGAACTTTACCTAGCATAGCCTTGTAGATGACCTGGAGCCAGTGGGTCTGACGACAAACATGTAGCGAGGGCCAGCCGACTAGGGCATACAGGTCGCAGTGGTGGGTCGTATAAGGTGCTTTAGTAACAAAACGGATGGGACTGTGATAACTGCATCCAGTTTGCTGAGTAGAGTATTGGAAGCTATTTTGTAGATGACATCGCCGAAGTCGAGGATCGGTAGGATAGTCAGTTTTACTAGGGTAAGTTTGGTGGCGTGAGTGAAGGAGGCTTTGTTGCGAAATAGAAAGCCGACTCTAGATTTGATTTTGGATTGGAGATGTTTGATATGAGTCTGGAAGGAGAGTTTGCAGTCTAGCCAGACACCTAGGTACTTAATAAGCAATGTTCCAACGCATATTCTAGGTCGGAACCGTCCAGGGTGGTGATGCTAGTCGGGCGTGCAGGTGCAGGCTGCGACCGGTTGAAAAGCATGCATTTGGTTTTACTAGCGTTTAAGAGCAGTTGGAGGCCACGGAAGGAGTGTTGTATGGCATTGAAGCTCGTTTGGAGGTTAGATAGCACAGTATCCAAGGAAGGGCCAGAAGTATACAGAATGGTGTCGTCTGCGTAGAGGTGGATCAGGGAATCGCCCGCAGCAAGAGCAACATCATTGATATTGAGGCAATCATTTGAGAAACCAAGGCTGTTGAGTCTGCCAATAAGAATGTTGTGACAGAGTCGAAAGCCTTAGCCAGGTCGATGAATACGGCTGCACAGTAATGTCTCTTATCAATGGCGGTTATGATATCATTTAGGACCTTGAGCATGGCTGAGGTGCACCCATGACCAGCTCTGAAACCAGATTGCATAGTGGAGAATGTACGGTGAGATTCGAAATGGTCGGTGATCTGTTTGTTAACTTAGCTTTCAAAGACCTTAGAAAGGCAGTGTAGAATAGAGGTCTGTAGCAGTTTGGGTCTAGAGTGTCTCCCCCTTTGAAGAGGAGGATGACCACGGCAGCTTTCCAATCTATGGAAATCTCAGACAATACAAAAGAGAGGTTGAACAGGCTAGTAATAGGGGTTGTAATAATTTCGGGAGATAATTTTWGAAAGAGAGGGTCCAGATTGTCTAGCCCGGCTGATTTGTAGGGGTCCAGATTTTGCAGCTCTTTCAGAACATCAGCTATCTGGATTTGGGTGAAGGAGAAGTGGGGGAGGTTTGGGCGAGTRGCTGTGGGGAGCGCAGGGCTGTTGACCGGGGTATGGGTAGCCAGGTGGAAAGCATGGCCAGCCGTAGAAAAATGCTTATTGAAATTCTCAATTATTGTGGATATATATCGGTAGTGACAGTGTTTCCTAGCCTCAGTGCAGTGGGCAGCTGGGAGGAGGTGCTCTTACTCTCCATGGACTACAGTGTCCCAGAAATGTTTTGGGTTTGTACTACAGGATGCAAATTTCTGTTTAAAAAAATATAGCCTTAGCTTTCCTAACTGCCTGTCTATATTGGTTCCTAACTTCCCTGAAAAGTTGCATATTACGGGGGCTATTCGATGCTAATGCAGAATGCCAKAGGATGTTTTTGTGCTGGTCAAGGGCAGACATGTCTGGAGTGAACCAAGGGCTATATCTATTCTGAGTTCAATTTTTTTTGAATGGAGCATGCTTATTTAAGATGGTGAGGAAGGCACTTTTAAAGAATAACCAGGCATCCTCTACTGACGGGATGAGGTCAATGTTATTCCAGGTTACCCCGGCCAGGTCAATTAGAAAGGCCTGTTCGCAGAAGTGTTTTAGCGTTTGACAGTGATGATGGGTGGTGGTTTGACCGCAGATCCATTACGGATGCAGGCAATGAGGAAGTGATCGCTGAGATCTTGGTTGAAAACAGCAGAGGTGTATTTGGAGGGCGAGTTAGTTAGGATGATATCTATGAGGGTGCCCGTGTTTACGGATTTGAGGTTGTACCTTGTAGGTTCATTGATAATTTGTGTGACATTGAGGGCATCAAGRTTAGATTGTAGGATGGCCGGGGTGTTAAGCATGTCCCAGTTTAGGTCACCTAGCAGCACGAGCTCWGAAGATAGATGGGGGGCAATCAATTCACATATGGTGTCCAGGGCACAGCTGGGGGCAGAGGGTGGTCAATAGCAAACGGCAACGGTGAGAGACTTTGTTCTGGAAAGGTGGATTTTTAGAAGTAGAAGCTCAAATTGTTTGGGTACAGACCTGGATAGTAAGACAGAASTCTGCAGGCTATCTCTACAGTAGATTGCAACACCGCCCCCTTTGGCAGTTCTATCTTGTCAGAAAATGTTATAGTTTGGGATGTAAATTTCAGGGTTTTTGGTGGTCTTCCTAAGCCAGGATTCAGATACTGCTAAGACATCCGCGTTGGCAGAATGTGCTAAAGCAGTGAATAAAACAAACTTAGGGAGGAGGCTTCTAATGTTAACATGCATAAAACCAAGGCTTTTACGGTTACATAATTCAACAAATGAGAGCACCTGGGGAGTAGGAGTGGAGCTAGGSYCTGCAGGMCCTGGYTTAACCTCTACATCAKCAGAGGAAGAGAGCAGAAGTAGGATAAGGGTACGGCTAAAGGCTATAAGAACTGGCTGTCTAGCACGTTCAGGACAGAGAGTAAAGGGAGCAGGTTTCTGGGCACGATAGCATAGAGTCAAGGCATAATGTACAGACAAAGGTGTGGTAGGAAGAGAGTACATTGGAGGTAAACCTAGGCATTGAGTGATGAAGAGAGAGATATAGTCTCTAGAGACGTTTAAACCAGGTGATGTCATCNTGGTAGGAAGAGAGTACATTGGAGGTAAACCTAGGCATTGAGTGATGAAGAGAGAGATATAGTCTCTAGAGACGTTTAAACCAGGTGATGTCATCGCATATGTGGGAGGTGGAACAACATGGTTGGTTAAGGCATATTGAGCAGGGCTATAGGCTCTACAGTGAAATAAGCCAGTAATCACTAACCAGGACAGTAATGGACAAGGCATATTGATATTAGGGAGAGGCATGTGTAGCCAAGTGATCGTATGGGTCCAGTGAGTGGTTGGGCTGGCTGGGGACACGGCGATTCAGACAGTTAGCAGGCCGGTGCTAGCAAGCTAGCAGTTAGCAGGCCGGGGCTAGCAAGCTAGCWWAAGMGCCTRAGAGGGACGTCGCGATGGGGGAAAAGTCTGTTTTTGCCTCCTCGTGCGGTGACGTCGATAGACCAYTSGTGGAATTAGTAGGGTTCCAAGTAGCAGAGGGGTCCAAGTCCAATTTGCAAAATGGGTATAGTGGTCCAAGAAACTGMCCGYTGGAWCYGCTAACAGTCCAATYTGCTATAGATAGCTAGCAGGCCGCGGTTAGCAGAATGGGCCTTCAGGGGACGTCGCGCCTGAGGGGCCTGTTGGGATCCTCGGGCAGATTATGTCGGTATTCCAGTCATGAAGGATCGGCGGGGTTCCGTGCCCCTTACCGGCAGTAGAAGGGGTCCGGATATTGTAGTCGAGGAGTGGGCTTCAGGAGTAGCCCAGGAGCCCTAGCCGGGAGGTGGTTCTAGCATGGGCTAGCCCCAGGCTAGTTGGTGCTTGCTACGGGACGGAAACGTTAGCCAGGAGTAGTCAACCAATGGGTTGCGGTTAGCTAACTGCCATGATCCAGATGAAAGGGTTCAGAGTTTGCGGTAGGAATCCGGGGATATGGAGAGAAACATAGGTCCGGTATGCTCTGGTTTGAAACACATTGTATGAACTGGCGAGAGCTTTCCCGAGCTAAACGTTAGCTGACTGATAGCTGGTAGCTAGTTAGCTTCAGTTGAGGTATTCCAGTTCAGAGGTCAATAGAAATACTTTTGGAAAAAAACAGATCCACACCACATTGGGTGAGGCGGGTTGCAACAGAGTTTTTTGAAGTTGAGGTTTAGGAAACATATTAAAAAGAATGTGAAGAAAAAGATATATACATGGGACGAGACAAGACAAAGACAAAGACGTCTGACTGCTACGTAAGGTAAGGTAAGGGAGAGAACAGCTCGTGGCTGGGGTGTGTGGGGTCCTTGATGATGCCGTGTGCTTTCCTCAGGAATCGCTTRGAGTAGATGTCCTGGATGGGTGGGAGCACAGTCCCAGTGATGTACTGGGCCATCTTCACCACCCGCTTTAGGGCTTTGGGACGTGGACTGAGAAATTCCCTTACCAGGCCGCAATACACAAGTCTTCGGTGATGTGGATGCCYAGGAACTTAAAACTGTTGACTCTCTACTGCAGTCCCGTTGATGTGGACCTGGGCATGTTCCCTCGTCTGCTTCCTGAAGTCAACAATCAACTCCTTTGTTTTGCTGACGTTGAGGGAGAGGTTGCTGTCATGACACCACAATGCCAGTTCACTTACCTCCTCCCTATAGGCTGACTTGTCCATGTTGGTTATCAGGCCTACAACCGTGGTTTTGTGAGAAAAACTTGATGGAGTTGGTGTCGTGCAAAGCCATGCAGTCGTGGATGAACAGGGAGTACAGGAGAGGACTAAGGACATACCCCTGTGGGGCCCCTGTGTTAAGAGTCAGGATCCAGTTGCGGAGGATGGTGTCAAGACCCACGGCTCTGAGCTTGGTGTTGAGCTTGGAGGGAACAATAGTGTTGAATGCTGAACTGTAGTCAATTAACAGCATTCTCACATAGGTGTTCCCCTTGCCCAGATGTGTTGCGGCCATGTGAATAGCAAAGGAAATGGCATCTTCCGTGAATCTGTTGAAGCGGTAGGCAAATTGGAGTGTGCCTGGCATGTCACCTTGTTTTTCTTGGGGACTGGGATGATGGTGGTCTCCTTAAAGCAGGTGGGGACTACCACCTGGGACAGGGAGAAGTTGAAAGTGTCTGAAAAGAGACGCCTGCCAGCTCGTCAGCACACACTCTGAGGACGCGGCCAGGGATGCCATCTGGGCTGGTGGCTTTGTGAGTATTCACTAGAGTTCTCACGTCAGCCTCGGACAGAAAAAGCACCTGGTAGTCCAGAACAGCGAGTCTTTCTGGATGGCTCGGTATTGTCTGCCTCGAAGCGAGCATAGAATGTGTTAAACTCATCTAGGAGGTAGGCTTTGGTAGTCTGTGATAGTCTGTAATCCTAGCCAACATCAACTCAAGTTTGAGTCTGTATTATCTTTTTGCGTCCCTAATGGTTTTGCGGAGCTCGTTCCGGCTTAGCTTGTATGTCGCGCGACACCGAGTCATCGGTGTTCGTTCTGCTTACATTCAATTCTGCAGTACAGGCTCTCAGCACTGTACGGATATCTCAGTATATCCAGGATTTTTGGCTGGGGTATGTCCGAATTGTTATTGTGGGTACAACATCATCAACACATTTCCTAATGAAGCCTGACTGACAATGTATATTCCTCAATGTTGATGATGAGTCCTGGGTGGATGACTGAACATATTCCAATCAGTATTCTCAAAACAATCCTGCAGCATTGAAACTCCTTCCTCTGTCCAGCGCCACACTATTCTCTGTGTTGGTGGCTCCTTCTTGAGTTGCTGCTTGTACATTTACATTTACATTTAAGTCATTTAGCAGACGCTCTTATCCAGAGCGACTTACAAATTGGAGGAACAGAGAGACGTGATCTGTTGGCTGAAGTGGGGGCGGGGGATGGCTTTGTTCTCATCATGGATGTTTGTGTATACATGGTCAAGCATGCTGGATCGTCTTGTGGGCCAGGATACATGTTGGTGATATTTTGAGACATTTTATTTTAAACGGGCTTGCTTCTGGGACACTGACTGCTTCCGGGTGAGAGGATTCTTGCTAGCTTATAATCTTGTACAGTTCGCTGAGTGTCGCCTTGGTGTTTGCTTGTGGCGGTATGTACACAGCTGTGCTGCCTTCAACACAGTTTGACCACAGCATCCTCCTGGGTCGACTGAAGGAATACATAGGTCTCGACAGTACCGCTCATAACTGGTTCACCTCATACCTTTCAAACCGCACATAATATGTTGACGACACACAGATCTACATAAAACCAACCCCGGATTCCCTCTCTTCCATTAACACCCTCACAAGCTGTCTAGATGACAAAAAGGCCTGGATGTCAAACAACCTCCCGCAACACAACAGTACTAAAACAGAAGCAATCCTCATCYGCACTCCCCATCACACGAAAACCAGTCCCATCACCACTCCTACCTTTGGCAGCCACTCCATCCCACTGTCCTCCTAGGTCTGCAACCTTGGGGTGTTACTGGATTCCTCCCTCATTTTCTCTGACCACAAAATCTGTCTGTCTGCAGAAACATCACCCAGCTTCATCCTGTTCTCTCCAAACCTGATCTGGAAAAGATGGTCAACTCCCTRGTCACCTCCCGACTCAATTACTGCAATGCCCTCCCCTAAAAAAGCATCCACAGGCTGCAGCTTGTGCAGAACACCGCTGCCAGTGTCCTCACAGGAACACAGAGATCTGCCTACATCACCCCCATTCTAGCCTCTCTCCACAGGCTACCCATCCAATTTAGAATTAACTTCAAGCCTCCTGTTAGTCTTCAAAACCCCTCAATGCCTATGGTCTCCAATACCTCAGTGAACAGCCTTCAGGGTCACTCTYGTCAAATGATCAAAGACTCCTTGCAGTCCKCCCACCTCCGCATGCCCCAGACCACCACGTRCTCTAAGTCTGAGCTAAAGAATCACTTCTTCAAACTGGCTTTCACGTAATACTTTCTACGTTGTGGTGTCAGTTGTTGGTCTTATACGTTTGTTTCAAGTTCTATTGTTCTGTCCTCGTCACCTTTATTATTTTGTGTATCTTGTATAGTACTTGACCGCTAGCTATCTTTTAARGTCTTTAGCCTTTTTGTTAAAGCTTTATTTTAATGGTTGGTCACAATGTAAAGAGCTTTGTGATTTACATCTGTAAAGGAAAAGCGTTCTACAAATGTAATTTATTATTATCATAACACACGTGAATTCCCTCGGCATATAGTGGGGTTGCTATTTTAGCGTCAAATTACTGCACAAACATTCTGAGCAAACAAAGTAATAACTAACGCAAAAAAAAAAAAAWCGCCATTTTACTAGCCATGTGTGCAACACTATGCTTGATGTTTATTCCCTCCGAGTCACACGCTCCATAGCCATTGGGTAGGGGTTGTTAGGGGGACTTGTTGCCTAGGAGACAGTTACATAATGGCAGGGGGTATACAGCAGCTGGGCTATGGAGAGTGGTGCAGCATTAGAACAAAAGAGCAGTCCTGTCCCACTGTCAGCATGTGATGATGCTTCAAATCTCCAAGTTTGATGCCACAAAGTAGCATAACACAACAGTCAGCAATTGAGTTGGATAGACTAGAATAGGATAGAAGTAGTGAAGAACTGTGAATTTTGTTCAACAAACTCAACATCCCCGGTTTCTGTTTTGGTGTAAAGATGAGGGATGGCCTGGAGAAATGAAACCACTATCAAATTCATAGACAGAGCCATGGACGCAAGGACTGACCATCCAATACATTAAAATGATAGTTTTAAGCATGTTTTGAAGCTATACAGTGTTTGTTTATAAATATTGGAGTAAACCAAGCTTATATTTTGGTTTATGATGGTGTACGACGGTGGAACTAAGCTCATAAGGCATTTATAATTCTTGAACAATCAATGGGTAACTTGATATATAATTCATTTATAGGTCCAAAAATGGATGTAGCAACTGCAGATTGCCCCTTTAAGGTTTATATAATCCTATTCGTGCTTGTGGATGAATTTACTTCAGCCTTTTACAAAGTTATAGCTCATTGAAGACCATTCAAAAAGCCTACAAAGTTCCAAAAAGACAAGGCTGGGATGCAGTTAGGTCCTGGTAACTAAACTATTGGTAGTCCCATAGTCATTGATGCATTTGGTGCACCGGAAATATAAAACCCCACCTCTCAATTACCTCTACTGCCACCTAGGGCCCAATACCAAAACGGTTCCTTTCAGCAGCTTAGGAAGAGTTTATAGCAGATACATATCCAATCATTTCAGCTCCCTGAGCAGGCCGTTGATGTCTACGCTACAGATATGCGTTAAGGATTGGTAATATAAGAGTTTTGTCCTTGGCTCTACTGGGGGGGAGAGGGGTATTTACAACCTCAGCCTCACACACTTTCCAACAGGTCCTTGCCCATCAGACCAAGGGAAKTATGGGAGATGGTATGGTGTCAGAAAGGGGTGGGGGGGAAGTCGTGGCTAGGCAGGAGCTAGCTCGGCAGCAACCCCTGCACCCAGCCTAAGCTTCTGTACAGACACTGAGCCACGAGCGAGAGGGAGGGAAGGGGAGTGGTAGCCGCTATATTTAGCCCCCCACCACCACCCAACCACATACCATTGGGCGCGTTCGAGCGGATCACTTTTGTCAAGTCAGTGACCATTGTTGGTCACCGCCTTTCGAAGTGTATTGCATTGTAGAGATAAAAATTGGCCGACATGCGCTTACATGTCGACAACATGAAATCCACGTGATTAAAAGGTCACGAAGTTGACTGCAAGTTTCTGCAGTTGCCCTTCACCAACTTCATCCTGCAGCRGTCARCTGCATTGTGGAAGGCTCTACTGTCAACCAATCATTCMGGTGTTTTGTTTGACCCACGGGAACATGACCAAAGTGGTGAGTGAAACCGGAACCAACTTTGCCGCAATTCATATATAGCAGGCTACATTGGAAATACTGTATACAGTATAAATGGATTTCATATTTGAGGCTCCCTCTCACTAGTTGATTGTACAATGTACACACATATGATTTCAGTTTGTGAGTGTATGATATGGGGGTTGGAGATGTTTATCTTGATTRTGCCATGTCGATCTGAGCCTTAGTGTCCGACTTTCAGCTGTCGTAGTTTCACCTACCCCGACTTCACTCCTCGTTCCTTCACCTAGTCGGGTTGCTTTAGCCTTACCACTCAAACATGCCCAATAACTAGGACACACACTGACACCCACACAGCCAGTCACTCATCCAGCCAGCCACCGAGCCCCCTTCACCTCCCCCTTCTTCCCACTCACCCCCGTGAAGGCTTCAGTACAGGGGAGTACAAGGACCCGCGCAGGTCGCCCCACCCAGTCTGACCTCCTCGCCCCACGTCTTCCTAGCTTCCGTAAGGATACAGGCATATGTTGAGACGCCCCTAAAGGGACCTACACACAGGTAAGGTGTCATAGGCATAGGGTCACTTCCTAGGTGCTGTGKCTATATGTTTTGCTGYGTGATACCACAGGGWGACATTGATGTTTCAAGCTTGTTTGGGACTTTCAGTAGTCCAGGCGTTATGATTGACAGAGCTGTATTATTGTCAAATCGAACAATTTTTTTTTGCATCCCCATGTCTTGTTAATGTAGGACACTTGATGTAAGGTACACGTATATCTACTATATGATCCCTCCTAAGACTTCATGCAGCCTGATATGTGAATGGCTTACTGTATGGTGATGAATGTCATTATGCATGATGATGTCAAGCAATCTTTTTCACAATATTTCCAAGTTCTCCATACATAGTGTTTGTGGTGCTATTCCCTCAAACGTTACACTTTTTCAACTGTGGATAAKTGGATTTACAAGAGCGTATGAACTAACACGGAGAACTTCTTTGGACGTTTATTGACCTCTCTGGAGGTGACACTAGTGACACTAGAGCTAAGAATGCTTTCATTAAAATGGTCAGATTGTCGTACGGCTAGGAATGGCCCTCAGGCCAAGTGAATGGACAAGACAAGTCCTTTGATTTCTCTGTAAGTTACTCTGCTGTTGTCTTTACCTAAATAATGTTTACCGAATGACTTAATGAATGAGCAGCTATTCACAGAAAACTGATTTTAGCACCTATTCATACAGATTTMTATGTGGATTTCAAATGAAAACAAGATGGTGCATAGTACAGCTAGACCAAGGAACACAATGGTATGATGTYGACTGTTGCTTTTTCCACATCTTGTCAACCGTCACACATGCTTGCTGTGACATTGCCCGTCCCGTACCTATGTCCTTTCTCAACCCACATGGGTCATTCCAAGCATATTGATTCTCGCTTCACCACCGAGTGAGTGCCATGTCTGCCGAGCATGTGCTTGGCGTTTAACGGCCCAAGGTTATTTAAAGGGATGTGTTAACTTTGCCCTTTCAGCACTACCAATAAATTMTACCTGCTGCGGTGGGTGTTTGTTCATGTCAGGGGGAGTGTAATGTTGGTGAGGATAGCATGCCTTACAGTGCTGCGCGGCATTGCTTCCTTTGGTTTGTTAAGCTAGTTGCTACGGCACAAGGCGTGCCGTCACATGCTGTCCCTTGTGATATTGTTTCCCCAGGGGCAGCGATGTCACAGTTCTCTACCATGACGACCAACGAGAGGAAGATGCAAGCTGCAGCCATCTGTAGGGAGATACAGGGTCCTGAAGGTATGGTACGACACGTGGCCTCTCTCTCACACGCTCTCTCCGCTGCCTCCCTTCATTAATTTCTAATGTAAAAAAACACATAGACAAACGTGAACAATTTAACTGCAGTCATACAGTACAGACAAATGCATGTGTGTGTGCCTGTAAACAAAGAAAAACACACACTCTCTCTCTCAATCTGTATTAACACTCTCACTCTGTAACAGGGTATCATCTAMTTCGCTACTGGTTTCCAAGTAGCACCATTGAACCGGTCTACGGCCTTGGATATAAATAAGCAAATGTGAAGTTTTATTACTCAATGTAATTAATCCCTTTGTCGTTGTCCTTTGAACAAGCTATTTCTGGGAGGGGACAACTACATGGCTCATTGGGGAGAGAGAGAGAGCCTGAGGGCCACTGACAGCTGAGGGATATTCTGTCAGGCTGGTTTGCTTTTGGCTCATTTGATTAGACTATGACGTCTCCATGATCAGCATGCACGGGGGGGGGGGGGCTAATCACAAACAAGGGGGCCAACATGAGAGGCTGGCTGACACAGAAAGATTATTAAAAATGTAATGTATTATTGACAGCATACAATGTATTAAGTCAGCGAGATGGGTAGTGGGAATATGTTTTACAGTGAAAGGTAAACCAATAGAATGTAAATAGACAAATGTGAATATTGTCAGTATAACGAGTATAATTTACTCTGACAGACTACAGAATGTATGCATAATAGGGTCGATAAAAAGTAAGGACGTGTGGGACACTAGCTCAGCCAAACACAGACAAAACCATAACAAGGGCATGCACAGCTAAGGTACAGAATGACACAACACACACACTCATCCKCACCCACCTTTCCCCATACACACCACCCCTACTTTCTCAGAGCTGTTGTGTCTCTTCCAGATGCAGAGATGGACCTGGGGAAGAAGATGAGTGTCCCTAAGGATGTGATGCTGGAGGAGCTGTCTCTGGCCTCCAACAGGGGCTCCCTCCTCTTCGAAAAGCGCAAGAGGCGCTCGAAAAATACACCTTCGAGAGCATCCAGAATGTAGCCAACACACAGATCAATGTAAGCAACACAAACCCCTTGAATGTGAACGCTAGCTAGATTAAAAACTCTGGATACTACAACGACAATCAAAACACATGGAACAAAGTTGCTGTTTCAACGATAGGTTTATGGGAAAAATGACGATATGACCGATACATTAGCATTTGTTTTGGAGCTCTACGCGATTGTGATGAGAGATTTAAGAAGGCTCATCACAGAGTTTCCATTTGGTTCATTCAAACCATATCAATAGCTTCGAAGAGCTTATCAGCCTGTGTGACTGTAGGAGACTGTTCTCCACGGAAGCACATCTAGTGACTCATTCTCCCCAATCCTATAGGTGCCTATACGCTTACGAGGAGGAACGGCAACAGACACTTGACGAACACTATAGCCTAATTCCTGATGAAACACATAAGCTCTTTGAAATGATTATCAGACTGCACCTTACTGCTCTCTCAAGACACATTCAGAAACAACCTAACCGCTAGGGTTAAAACGGGAACAGGTAACGGACAGGGGTAACGACACGTACAGGTAGCGAACAGGGGGTACGCGACAAGGGTAGGATAAGGGTACGGGACAGGGGGTAGCGACAAGGGGTACGATAGGTGTTAGCGGATGCGAGTGGTTAGCCGGATAGGGGGTATGCGGACAGGTGGATAGGCGGACAGGGTGTTAGCGAGTTAGGTGGTAACGGATATAGGCGGTACACAGGATCCGGGGTAGCGGACAGGGGTAGCGGACAGGGTTAGCGGACAGGGGGTTAGCGAGATCGGAGGGGTAACGGATAGGGTAACGGACAGGTAACGGACAGGAGGGTAACCGATGCGTAAACGATTAGGGGTAACGATAGGGTCGGTAGGGAACGATAGGGTAACAGGTAGGCGACGGGGAACGGACTAGGGCGCGTAACGAAGGGTAACGAGAGGAGCGGACGGGTATCGCAGGGGGAACGAGGGGTTCAACATAGGTAGAGGTAGACGATATGACGGATAGGAGGTAACGGATAGGGATACGGATAAAACCTGGTAGGGGTAGCGGATAGGGGGTAGCGGATAGGTAGCGGACAGGGTACGGAGGGTAACGGATAGGGGTAACGGATAGGGGTGGGCGGGACAAGGGGGGAGCGGACGGTTACGGATAGGGTTAACGGACAGGGGTAACGGACAGGGGGTAATCGGATAGGGGGTAACGGAAGGGGTAGCGGATAGGGGGTAACGAATAAGGGGTAACGGACAGGGTAACAGACAGGGAGCGGGACGGGTAACGGACAGGGGTTAACAGAATAGGGGTAGGCGATAGGGGGAAGGATAGGGGGGTGCTGGGTAACGGATAGGGTAACGGAGTAGGAGCGGTACGATAGGGTAACGGATAGGGGGTATAGGCGATAGGGGTAAGCGGATAGGGTAGCGGATAGGGGCTATCGGATAGGGGTTAACAGATAGGGGTTAACGGATAGGGGTTAACGGATAGGGGTTGTTTCTGGATAAGGCCTTGTACTTGCATAATAGCTATGAGATTCTTACAACGGGCTTAAGTTAAAAGTCCTGTTTACAAGCTTTGTGTTTGGATGGGCAGTGTGCCAAGTCTTCATCTTCTCGTCCTGGCAATTTAGGCCACTTAGATCCTAGCGTCTACTTTAGGCCCTAGCGTCTACTTTAGGCCCTAGCGCCTACTATAGGCCCTAGCGCCTACTATAGGCCCTAGCGCCTACTATGCTACTCAGACCACATAGGGACATTTCCCCATATACTTTACCAAACTAATTGAAAACAGAGTCCAATCTGTTTCTTTCCATTTAGAAGTCACATCCAGGACACTTCCTCTGATACCTAGTTGTTTGAGCCTGTATACACACACACACACACACACATACATACAGGAAACTGCCAAAATAAAGGAAACACTTGAGTAAATGAGGGATACAAAGTATATTGAAATCAGGTGCTTCTACACAGATGTCGTTTCTGAGTTAATTTAGCAATTAACATCCCATCATGTTAAGAGTCATGAATAACATTCCCAGTCGCCCATTATTTTGTCTACCATGGCTAGAAGWAGATATCTCAGTGACTTTGAAAGAGGGGTCTCAAAGGAGCATAGAGGGTTTAAAGGGTGGGTAGTGTGTGTGTGTGTGTGTGTGTGTGTGTGTGTGTGTAAGTCTTAGTCACTAGATCTCAACCCATTTGAACACTTATGGGAGATTCTGGAGCAGTGCCAGAGACAGTGTTTTCCACCACCATCACCAAATGATGTAATTTCTCATGGAAGAATCCAATAGATTCTGCAAGCGTCTGGAACTCTATAACAAGGCGCATTGAAGCTSTTTTGGCAGTTACCTGTACATTTTAAGGTTGTTTGGAATATATTGACACTGAATTTGCCTTTTGGGGCAAAGGGGAATTTATTTCAAGTTGTCAACATTTCCTGAGGAAGTCCTGGCATAAATTAGTACAAATATCACTGGGAGGATGAAAGTTACCCACTGTGGACCACAGCACAGGATATTCAAACATGGGAAAACAATGCTCCTTATGTTACTGGCTCTACATAAGACAGTCACTGAACTCTCCATCGTACTCCCCATCTCACTTTCGCTTACTTAACCCCTCTATATATCTCTGACCTTTGCTCTAAACTGTCGCTCTCCTTGCCTTTTCCCTCCCTCTCACCTTCCCCTTAGAATGGTGTAACTCTTCAAACGCAGAGTCAAGAAACCACAGAAAGCAACAGCTTGGGAGTGGAACAGTCTAGAACACCCCCGAACACGCCTGATCCGAGCAACACCCCCAACCCAGACAACATTGCACCAGGTGGGTTCTGCTACTGCGACATAACCTCTGCTCTAAACTCATGACCCCTACGACTCAGTAACCTGGATGTCAGTGGAGTCATTAGCATGATTTATACTAGCGCGGGTGAGCCGGTGACATTGAAGTCATCAAGTCGTGGCCAGTTGAAAACGTTTGTTGGAGCACCTGCATCGGGCACAGAGCTCAAAACCTTGGGCCAAATTAAAAATTCCGCAGCCCGGTGAGAATATCCCTGGCCTTATGTCCTTTCAAGAAACTAACCCTAGCCCCTTACCCCCTAGACAGTATTTTACTTGTGTTAAGTAATATGGTCATAGCTACACCTTGCACTCTGGTGGAACTTTAGGTACTAGTAACGTTTACTCCTTTATTCACATGAGGTAAGTGAATGGATAAAATAAGTCTTGGTCCAGCTGGATTTAACAATAAATGAAATGTTTTGCTACGACGAGGGGATAGTCTTCATTGTTTTGGCATTTTATTAATTCCATTGCATTTTTTTCTACTTAGGAGTCTTCGTGGGGGAAAACATTATTCTTGAGTGGAATCTTCCGGCTCCAGGGCAGGAGCATTCCTTCTCCTTCTCCCCCCTCTATCTTTCTCTGTGGATCTCTCCCTCACTCTCTGTATCTATCTATTCTCCCCCTTCCCTCACTTTTTATGGGCGACCTTGGGGATAGTTTGATAACAGTCAAGTTTCCTCCACAGGAAATGCGCAGAGTATTTTCTGTGTCCACCACTCTCTGTCCTCTGAGAACCATCAGGAAGAGAATGGCGCTCAGATCACGCTCAACCTCCTGATCCAGCACCGTCAATATAATATGGACACCAGTTTAGCCGATGAGCACATGGAGACAGTTTGTGATGCTATTTTGGGAACATACGACTACGCCACCAGCGGCGGAGAAGTCAGTGGACACAGCGATAACAGTAGCCGAGAAATGGGGTCAAAGGGTATCGGATGTCACAGGTGTAATGACTCTTAAATTAGCCAAGAGATGGACCCAGATGTTTCACTTTTGGGTGTCTAATGGCTTGTTGAATAGTGTGAATAGGGAAGGGAAGCAAGGAAATGCTGGCTACCGAATAAATCACTGCACCGCAATCAGACCATTGTGTTGCAATGTTACTCCACTGATATACCCATATCGATAGCACTTTACATTACAGAGTGGCAAAAGGGCTAATATTATGGTAATACAGTGGTAATAGATATGTAATACTACCATGTTATCACCATGGTACCACTTTATTCATTGCTGTAATGTCAAGTGCTACCCAAATATCTTATCCCTCTGGTAGTGTGGGTCTGTCTGACGGACTGGCTCGAGATCGTGACGCGAACGTGAGAAGATGCGGTTATTTCACATTTGGAACAATGCTTCAAAACATGGAGTCAAAACTTTGTCTCTAGTCTTGTTGTCTATATCTACCATGCCCCCATGTCACTAATACAGTGATCTCCCTTTTATCTTCCCAACCCCCAGTGTTTCCTGCAGTGCGGCAGTCACAGTACATTTCCCACAACACATTGGAGCAGCCAAATACAGCCAAATGTGCAGCCATGCTCGTGAACACTTTTCCGTGGCCCCAAGTAGATCTTGTGGTTTGCGTTTGTGAAGGAAGTTTCTCAAAAAAACAGCAGAACTCCCCTGAGGGGACAATGTTTGGTCTTTCTCATTTCCTCCTCGATAAAACAAACTCTGAATATTTTGAGGGGGTTGGACGTGACACAGCAACACCCTACGTTACGTAACACATGTGCTTGCAAGTCGCCACTGGCGAAGAACACTCGTTTTGAAGGATACTTATTTGGATAGGCCTTCCCTGTCACCCTTACACCACACAGTAAAATGTCCTTCATGTTGGTTCACTGTGAAACTTAACCATATTTTTGACCATACAGGGAGAACCCATATAGTGCTGCACATGGTTTATATTGAGGTTTGTGCAAGACAAAAATCAGCTTGGGAGTACTGTATATGACCTGAGATTCCTCAAATGTCATTGTAAATCATTACACCATCTCTCTGTTATGCAGTTTCTCACTGCCTCCTTCTCTTCCCTATTTCTATGTCTAGCTCTCCCTCCACCACCTCTCCCTTTGATTCTTCCTCTCCCGCTCTCAACTTCTTCTACCGCTTTGACAAACTGTACCGAATCAGGGTTATGTGTAGTCACAGGGCCCTTACACCAGATTCACTCTCCCCCTCTTTTGCCCAGGTTATGGTGGACCTCTAAAACAAATGGAACCAGAGAAGTTCAACAGCACATGCCTCCCCAAGTCCTACCACTCCCCCTGGGACCAGGCCATCTACCACAGCGACCCCTCCCTGGCCGATAGCCTTGTCAACCACCTGCCAGAGCCAGAGGCCAAGCCTGAAGGACCAGGGTACAAGAGCTTCAACAGGTATGGCTGATGATGGACCTGTCCTGGACCACACCTTGGCTGAAATAGTACAGTACTTGCCATGCCGGAGGCTGGTGCAGTAGTAATGCTCCAGACTCTAGACAAATTATACCCCCACGGCAACGAAGGTTCAAGCCTTCGCTCAGCTGACCGAGGGCAGCCTAYCACAGTGGTTCCCAAACTGTGGGGTCCCCCCCAGAAAAGTTAATAAATACATACAGTACAAGTCAAAAGTTTGGACACACCTACTCATTCAAGGATTCTTCTTTATTTTTTTACCATTTTCTACATTATAGAATAATAGTGAAGACATCAAAACTATGAAATAACACATATGGAATCATTTATTAACCCCAAAAAAGTGGTAAACAAATCATAATATATTTTATATTTGAGATTCTTCAAAGTAGCCACCCTTTGCCTTGATGACAGCTTTGCACAATCTTGGCATTCTCTCAACCAGCTTCATGGAGGTAGTCACCTGGAATGCATTTCAATTAACAGGTGTGCCTTGTTAAAAGGTAATTTGTGGAATTTCTTTCCGTCTTAATGTGTTTGAGTCAATCAGATGTGTTGTGACAAGGTAGGGGTGGTATACAGAAGATAGCCCACTTTGGTAAAAGACCAAGTCCATATTATGGCAAGAACAGCTCGAAGAAGCAAAAAGAAACGACAGTCCATCATTACTTTAAGACATGAAGGTCAGTCAATCAGTAAAATTTGTGCAGTCGCAAAAGCAATCAAGCTCTATGATGAAACTGGCTCTCATGAGGACCACCACAGGAGAAGAAGACCCAGAGTTACCTCTGCTGCAGAGGATAAGTTAGAGTTAAATGCACCTCAGATTGCAGCCAAAATAAATGCTTCAGAGTTCAAGTAACAGACACATCTCAACATCAACTGTTCAGAGGAGACTGCGTGAAATCAGGCCTTAATGGTCGAATTGCTGCAAAGAAACCACTACTAAAGGACACCAATAAGAAGAAGAGACTTGCTTGGGCTAAGAAACACGAGCAATGGATATTTAACCGATGGAAATCTGTCCTTTGGTCTGATGAGTCCAAATTTGAGATTTTTGGTTCCAACCGCCGTGTCTTTGTGAGAAGCAGAGTAGGTGAATGGATGATCTCCGCATGTGTGGTTCCCATCATGAAGCATGGAGGAGGTGTGATGGTGCTTTGCTGGTGACACTGTCTGTGATTTATTTAGAATTCAAGGCACACTACCACAGCATTCTGCAGAGATACACGATCCCATCTGGTATGCACTTAGTGGGACTATCATTTGTTTTTCAAAAGGAAAATGACCCAAAACACACATCCAGGCTGTGTAAGGGCTATTTTACCAAGAAGGAGAGTGATGGTGTACTGCATCAGATGACCTGGCCTCCACAATCACCCGACCTCAACCCAATTGAGATGGTTTGGGATGAGTTGGACCGCAGAGTGAAGGAAAAGCAGCCAACAAGTGCTCAGCGTATATGGGAACTCCTTCAAGACTGTTGGAAAAGCATTCCTCATGAAGCTGGTTGAGAGAATGCCAAGAGTGTGCAAAGCGGTCATCAAGGCAAAGGGTGAATCTAAAATATATTTTGATTTGTTTAACACTTTTTTGGTTACTAAACAGGATTCCATATGTGTTATTTCATAGTTTGGATGTCTTCACTATTATTCTACAATGTAGAAAATAGTAAAAATAAAGAAAAACCTTTGAATGAGTAGGTGTGTCCAAACTTTTGACTGGTACTGAATATATTTTACTTTATTTTTTTAAGGAACTCAGTTCGGCTTTCAACTTACTTGAGAAAGTTGTAATAGTAGAATGCACAAGGTGTAATTTTGAAATTGGGTAGTGCGCATCATCAGTTTCCTCTTGTCATGTCAGTCATTGCATACCTCAGAGAGCTATTTATAACTTCTCAGAAATGTCCAGATCAACTATCCCACGTTTTTTAGCTAGGTTTTTTGGCCCATAGATTTTGTAGCAATGTTCGAGTCACTMAAATATCACATGGCATGGTAAAATGTATAGAATTGCAAGAAAATGTACTTTAAAACTGCAACATTTTCTCTGCACCCCATGACAAAATGTGTAGAATTGCAGGAAATAAGCTTAAACTTGCAAAATGTTCTCTCCATCAACAAGAGGGGGGTGGACAGTTTGTGTCATGAACAGTGCTTGTGCCCATAGAAATAGACGTGGGGTGCGGAATGTTCCCCAATGCTGCAAGGTGTGGGCTTGAGTGAAAACCGCTAGGCCAGGGGTTCCCAAAGTTTAAGAGCCAGGAGATCGCTGGTTCGAATCCCAGAGCCAACACGGTGGGGGAAAAAATGCTGTTCTGCCATTGAGCAAGGCAGTTAACCCCCCAACAACTGCTCCCCGGGCGCGGATGACATGGATGTCGATTATGGCTGGCCCCCGCACCTCTTTGATTCAGAGGGGTTGGGTTCAATGCGGAAGACACATTTCCGTTGAATGCATTCAGTTTTGCAACTGACTAGGTATCCCCCCTTTCCCTGACTGGCTGTGCCCTTCCTTACTGTTCCTCCTCCTAGGTCTATCCCCCAAATCTTGTTTCTAACTCTGTCCTGACCCTCCAAAAAAATATACATTAAAAGGTTTGATACTCCGATCTCCTTAAAAAAAAGATTATGCTTTACCCTTGCAAGAAACAAGTAGTGTTAAGAACAGTTGGTTTTCTACACAACATTCTATATGTCTACTAGGCAGAAATGTATAAAAATGTAAACTTGCTTTTACACTTTGGTAGCGGATGAAGTGTCCAGTGACATACTGTACATTCCTTTATCTGAGTCACAACATTGTCAACAGATACACCATACATCTCTTACCCTGTCAACAGAGCATGTCCTCCAGCCAGAGGCTTAGACTCTTTGATGACTCAGTCAATGTGTCACTTCCCCTCTGCCTCGTTAGTTGTGCAAGGCTAATATTAACATTGTCAATCCTCTATCCATCTCCAGAGTGGCTACCCCATTTGGCGGCTTCGGCGGCAAGTCCACCATACCGGCCCCGTTGTTCAAGGCCCCCGATGTGGAACACAACCCCATGTCGGAGCTGTACCCAGAGCTCCAGGGGGAGCCTGCGGTGCAGAGGCCCACATTCAACAGGGTGCCCTGCGGCTGGGCGGGGGCCAGCGCCCCCCTCATCCTCCCCAAAATGCACCTGGATCCCATGTTTATCCCAGAGTCCGATGACCTTTGAACTTCTGGCGGTTGCTCAGTCTTCTGAGATGCTGCCTGGTTTGCTACCCAAAAGTCCTTCCGCTAGGTTAGGGTCAYAATAGGGTCAGAATGAGGGAAGGAGGCATTTTTGATTGCCTGCTTAAGGCAAGTTAGCTACTTTTTTGTGGCGAAAATACAAGTTTCTCTGATTAACTGATCTGCCCATGCCCAAGGTGTTCTGCCCATCTCCAAACTGCACTTGAAATAAGTAAACCAGCTAGTTTACACTAGCTAGAGTTACTAAATAGAGTATAGGATATTTACATACTGCACATTGATGTGTATAAGATATAATTTATCTGCCTGATGACATTTGATTACTGTATTAGTTGTTTTTGAGCTAAATAAAATGAATAAATAAAAGCACAACGTTATAATTTCAGTTTACAATTGAATTGCATTTTTTCCTGCTGAATTACATCAGCATATACAGTARACTCTATATCCCTTGTGATTGAGACACAAATTGCTTTAACATATTCCCAGAGAAATGCTTGAATAACTGTTCAGCAGTGAAGCATCCATGGGCCGCATGACATTGTATTTTTTATTGAGTTACAGTTCATATACTGAAATCAGTCAAATGAAAGAAAGAAATTAGGCCCTGATCTATGGATTTCACATGACCGGGAAGCATACAGATATGCTTGTTGGTCAGATCCCTTAAAAAAAAAWAGTAGGGTCATGGATCAGAAAACCAGACAGTATCTGGTGACCACCATTTGCATCATGCAGCACAACAAATCTCCTTCGCATAGAGTTGATCAGGCTGTTGATTGTGGCCTGTGGAATGCTGTCCCACTCCTCTTCAATGGCTGTGCGACGTTGCTAGATATTGGCGGGTACACGTCGATCCAGAGCATCCCAAACATGCTCAAAGGTGGACATTTCTGGTGTGTGTGCAGGCCACGGAAGAACTGGGTCATTTTCAGCTTCCAGGAATTGCGTACAGATCCTTGCGACATGGGGCTGTGCATCATCATGCTGAAACATGAGGTGATGGCGGTGGATGAATGGCATAACAATGGACCTCAGGATCTCGTCACGGTATCTCTGTGCATTCAAATTGCCATCGATAAAATGCAATTGTGTTCATTGTCCATAGCTTATGCCTGCCCATAGCATGATCCCACTGCCACCATGGGGCACTCTGTTAACAACGTTGACGTCAGCAAACCACTCGCCCACACGACGCCATCTGCCCGGTACAGTTGAAACCGAGATTCATCCGTGAAGAGCACACTTCTGCAGTGTGCCAGTGGCCATCGAAGGTGAGCATTTGCCCACTGAAGTCGGTTACGATGCCGAACCGCAGTCAGGTTAAGACCCTGGTGAGGAAGACGAGCACGCAGATGAGCTTCCCTGAAACGGTTTAACAGTTTGTGCAGAAATTGTTCGGTTGCGCAAACCCACAGTTTCATCAGCTGTCCGGATGGCTGGTCTCAGACGATCCCGCAGGTGAAGAAGCCGGATGTGGAGGTCCTGGGCTGGCATGGTTACACGTGGTCTGCGGTTGTGAGGCCGTTGGACAGGCCGCCAAATTCTCTAACACGTCGTCAGACGTTATGGTAGAGAAATGATCTGGCAACAGCTCTGATGGACATTCCTGCTGTTAGCATGCCAATTGCACGCTCCCTCAAAACTTGAGACATCTGTGGCACTGTGTTGCGTGACAAAACTGAACATTATAGTGGCCTTTTATTGTCCCCAGCACAAGGTGCACCTGTGTAATGAGCATGCAGTTTAATCAGCTTCTTGATATGCCACACCTGTCAGGTACATGGATTAGCTTTCCAAAGGAGAAATGCTCACCTACAGGGATGTAAACAAATATGTGCACATTTTTTTACAGAAATAAGCTTTTTGTGTGTATGGAAAATGTCTGGGATCTTTTTTTTATTCTCATGAAACATGGGAACAACACTTTACATGTTGCGTTTGCACTTTTGTTTACCTGCTTATCTACAGAACTCCACATGCAACTTAATTCAAATTCAAAAGTGAGATTCTTTCATGGCTTTATGAATAATAATCATCATTTGGAGCCATTATTTTACAGAGTTGACTTCATGCACTCCATGAAAGCGAGGAAAGTATATCACACATGATATAATGGCGTTGTGTGATTGACTGGGGGGGGGCACCCCTGGGGGGTTATGATGAGCACAGAGAGGGAGGGAYTGAGAGAGACATACAGACGGCCAGACAGACTAGCAGTCAATTGAATACATACAGACAGACACAGGCAGGGAAGCAGACAGAGACAGACAATCCATTCAAACAGAATCTTGACATGTGTAAAAGACAGCTTTTTGTTTAGCTGTCCATCAACACCAGAGCAGTGTGTGGTACGTCAGAAACCATGGAGTGTAATATACGACTGTACATTGAAGCAAGCTAAATGTACTGCCCTTGTGGATTGCAAGACCGGTTGGTCACTGGTGGATCTGAAAAGAATTGGGTTCTCGGCAAATGTCAGCTTTCGGAGAGTGTTTTTGATCTTTTCTCTCTGTACATTTAAGCAATAAGGCATAAGAACCCAGGGGTTATCGTATGATAACTCCTGACTAAGGGCTGTTCTTAGGCCCAAGGTCGAAGCCTAAACGGTTTGAGGGCTTTATTGTCTTTATAAAATGGTTGCCAACATATTTATAAAAAAAWATATATAAAATTATAAATCTACTAGAGAGCTGGGAATATAGTCACAGGATGAACAGGTGAWTTTTTTCAGCCTTACACTATTTCTCAAGATGAAAGGACAAATTCAGCTACCACAGAGAGAACTTTGGCATGTGGCTCATAAAACACAACACATTCCAAAGACAGTTCTCCATCTCATGTAAATCGGCTGGACAATTAAGCTTTATGAATTTCAATACTAGAAAGTTGCTMCAAACTCACTCCCTATTGACAGGGACAACTGATTATGGTTGACAGACAGCGGTCAAATGGGGTCCAGTGGCTGCATGCATTCCTAGCCTCCGTTTTGGCAATCTGTGTAATGCACTGGCCCACATGAACCTCCCCTTTGGCTGTCTTATTGAATTCCTCTCCATCAGTCTCCTGAGCGCTCTGTCTACACTCAGCATCTGAGCACGGCAGCATTGCCAAGACCGTTACGCTATATCCAGCCTGTTTATCAAGAATGGCCTGGCCTCTCTTTGAACTTTGATTATGCCCAGTATCAAAACTCAGATAGGGAATATTTGGCTGGTGATGGGTTGGGGAGGGGGGGGGGTTTCCCCCAGGGGTGTATTATTTGGCACGGGATAGCACGACGGGATGTGGGCCGAGCGAGTCGAGGGGCTTTGGTTGGCAGACCAAGAAATCCAGGAATGTGTGTGCTCTGGGGAGTACTGTAAACGAGAAGATGAATCAGCAACTCTTTGAAGGGCAATGGGAGTTTTCTTCAAAAATAACAATTTCAATGAAATCATTTCATTGTTAAAAAACGGACACGTTTCGGCGAATGCCTTCGTCACGGTATTTTGTAAAATCCAACAAAAACATGGCCGATAGTATAGACCATTACCCGGGTTATGTACCACACTCTCTGGGGCATTGCAGAGAAGACAAGACCACTTTTGCCTTTCAATCGTGTGATTGCCTGAGATTGTGAAACGCAGGACAGACTCAACAATCAGAATTCTCATTGGTTTTCAGAACTTCATAACTACTACCCAAACATGCCAATGGTGTTCTTCTTGTTGTTACTTCTAACAGAGTTTAATATCATGTTAGTCTGCCATCTGAATGTTTATATAGCACTCCCACGGTCTTGTGAAGCCATCAATTGGTGCTGTTGCTACTGCACGTACAGCCAGTGAGTGTCATGGAAAAGTACTTCAGTCCCCAGAGAATTACTCTGCACAAACAGCACCAAAAGCCACTTTTTTTTGCAGCTGACACTCACACAGGCTCTAAAAGGGTGAGACTCATCTCCCAAAAGGGTTTCCTCTAACCTTTCAATGTCTCATGTAAAGAGCCTGAAACAGAGCAATATCAGTGTAGATTCCAGGCTAATAGCGGGCTATTGTACAGGCTAAAACGGCAAGGTCTCACAAGCACGGCTAAAGGGAGGTGTTCTGAAAGTGAATACTGTACTGTTGCTCTCATGGGCACCTGTTTCTGTCTGAGAATGTGGTTCATCAGAGGACCATGGGACATATCTGGAGAGTTTGACTAGTAACATTTTGTGTTGGTTTCTAACCTTGTCTTAACTCTGCAGGCAGACAACTTTCAAACATACAGCGCTGCATTTGGGACATGGGATAAGTAGTCCTTAGTGATATTTGACCTCCACACGTGTTCTAAATGACTGATATCCAACCATTGGGATTTTTGGTCCTCCAGGAMTAGGTCTAATCCCAGACACACCCACAGACAAAACATAACTTGTAGTTAAAATACAGTTTAAGGGAATCTCCATTTAAAGTACTGTTTGGTCCAGGAGTAGACCTAATCTGTTTCAGTATATATCCACTGTACTATTAACAATACTGTAGATGGTGTAAATATACTGTATGCATGCTTTGGCCTGGTCCTAGTAAATGGACACAGCAGGTGGTCTATTTCACAGGGGGTGCTCAACCCAGTGTGATGGCCAAAAATACAAGTGAAGAAAATATCCTGAGGTTGGTATTAGAGGTCGACCCATTATGATTTTTCAACGCCGATACCGATACCGATTATTGGAGGACCAAAAAAGGCCGATACCGATTAAATCAGCCAATTTTTTATTTATTTATTTGTAATAATGACAATTACAACAATACTGAATGAACACTTTTATTTTAACTTAATATAATACATGAATCAAATCAATTTAGCCTCAAATTAATAATGAAACATGTTCAATTTGGTTTAAATAATGCAAAAACAAAGTGTTGGAGAAGAAAGTAAAAGTGCAATATGTGCCATGTAAGAAAGCTAACGTTTAAGTTCCTTGCTCAGAACATGAGAACATATGAAAGCTGGTGGTTCCTTTTAACATGAGTCTTCAATATTCCCAGGTAAGAAGTTTTAGGTTGTAGTTATTATAGGAATTATAGGACTATTTCTCTCTATACGATTTGTATTTCATATACCTTGACTATTGGATGTTCTTATAGGCACTTTAGTATTGCCAGTGTAACAGTATAGCTTCCATCCCTCTCCTCGCCTCTACCTGGGCTCGAACCATGAACACATCGAAAACAGCCACCCTCGAAGCAGCATTACCCATGCAGAGCAAGGGGAACAACTACTCCAAGTCTCAGAGCGAGTGACGTTTGAAACGCTATTAGCGCACACCCCGCTAACTYGCTAGCCATTTCAAATCAGTTTCACCAGCCTAATCTCGGGAGTTGATAGGCTTGAAATCATAAACAGCTCTTCGCATGCTTTAAGCATTGCGAAGAGCTGCTGGCAAAACACACGAAAGTGCTGTTTGAATTAATGCTTACGAGCCTGCTGGTGCCTACCATCGCTCAGACTGCTCTCTCAAATCATAGACTTAATTAGAACATAATAACACACAGAAATACGAGCCTTAGGTCATTAATTTGGTCGAATCCGGAAGCTATCATCTCGAAAACAAAACGCTTATTCTTTCAGTGAAATACGGAACCGTTCCGTATTTTATCTAACGGGTGGCATCCATAAGTCTAAATATTCCTGTTACATTGCACAACCTTCAATGTTGTCATAATTACGTAAAATTCTGGCTAATTAGTTCGCAATGAGCCAGGCGGCCCAAACTGTTGCATATACCCTGACTCTGCGTGCAATGAACGCAAGAGAAGTGACACAATTTCACCTGGTTAATATTGGCTGCTAACCTGGATTTATTTTAGCTAAATATGCAGGTTTAAAAATATATACTTCTGTGTATTGATTTTAAGAAAGGCATTGATGTTTATGGTTAGGTACACGTTGATGCAACGACAGTCCTTTTTCGCGAATGCGCACTGCATCGACTATATGCAACGGAGGACACGCTAGATAAACTAGTAATATCATCAACCATGTGTAGTTATAACTAGTGATTATAATTGATTGATTGTTTTTTATAAGATAAGATTAATGCTAGCTAGCAACTTACATTGGCTTCTTACTGCATTCGCGTAACAGGCGGGCTCCTCGTGAAGCAGGTGGTTAGAGCGTTGGACTAGTTAACCGTAAGGTTGCAAGATTGAATCCCTGAGCTGACAAGGTAAAAATCTGTCGTTCTGCCCCTGAACAAGGCACCGTTCCTAGGCCGTCATTGAAAATAAGAATGTGTTCTTAACTGACTTGCCTAGTTAAATAAAGGTGTAAAAAAATAAATAATAATAATAATAATAAAATTCGGCAAAATTGAATTTCCGATTTCCGATTGTTATGAGAACTTGAAATCGGCCCTAATTAAATTGGCCATTCCGATTAAATCGGTCGACCCCTAGTTGGTATAGGGTTACTGATGAGGTGGGGTCAAAGGGTGGCAGGGCACATGCACGCTCCATGGGAGATGTGACTCAAAATGTCATAAATGGCAGTGCTATATTTCACTGTACATAGTTTTCCAATCAAGTAGTAGCGTTTTTTACCACACCACTCATTACTGATTAGCCTAGTACACCAACTACATCATTACCGATTAGCCTACCAGGTCATTACTGATTAGCCAACTACACTAACCACACCATTACTGATTAGCCTACCACATCATTACTGATTAACCTACTACATCACTACTGAGTGCTGCGCTCATGGTTAATCACAGACAGTTTTTTTTCTCCAGAGAACTTCAGAGAGTACAACTAAAACCTAAAACTCTTTCCTCATTGAGTGTGAGTTTTAAAGTTAGAACTGCATAATTAAAGACTGAACAACTTTGGTTCATGCAAGCAACGATGGTAATTAGATAGCATTGAGACAACTGAACAACCAAGATTTAGTTCCTGTTTACATGAGAGCCTGCATCCTCGAGACACCAATTAAACAGTGTAGTTTCACAACGAGCCCGCCCATGACCTTTCCCTCTGGGGTTGATCTACAGTAAATGCCTCCCCTGCCGAATGGCCAATGTACAGTATATGTTAACCTCTCTCATTGGTTAATGGTCAGGAAAGAGTGATGAACTTACAAGCAAGTGACATGTTTTAAACAAAGTTATGGCTTGGAATCGAGACGACAGCTTTCCCTTCTACAATCGAATGCCCTTTCCTGTTTCAGTAGTAGACATGAGGGGGGGAAAAAAAAGTGGAATTCCGCTCTTTGTATTTTGTCCATACAAAATCACCCTCCGTTTTCTGACGACGTTGAAGTGGAAAGAATAATAAATGTCTCCTATCCCTGATGGTGGAGGCCATTTGTTTCCTTAACRGACAGTACCGAGGCGATAGCATCACTTCCACTGCGAGTGCTGGGGCCCAGGCTGCCACGGATACTGCAAACACAGCAGCAAAATAGAACACAGTCACCACTTGGCCGTGTGCGCCAAAGTTAATGTAACATGGTCAATTGCCCATTTTTTTTTTGCTTAAGTCATCCCCCTTTTTCCCCTAACTGCAGCAGTTAGCAACTCACGGCAGCGGTGCAAGCCTACTCATCGATGAGAGAGCAGGCGAAAAAAAGAAAGGGCAGATGAAGATGTTGGAGATGAAAGTTCAAGTGAATTAATATATACTGTATATCTACACTCTTTGCAGTCATCCCTGATTACGTAACGCTTGTTAACAAGACACCTCACCTGCACCAGAGGTTTCTTTGTACATTACTCATTTCTCGGACTTCAAGCTACATGCAAAGTCATGGTGAAGCATGTCAGACTGACACACACATACACTACATGACCAAAAGTATGTGGACACCTGCTCGTCGAACATCTCATCCCAAAATCATGGTCATTAATATGGAATTGGTCCCCTCTTTGCTGCTATAACAGCCTCCACTCTTCTGGGAAGGCTTTTCACTAGATGCTGGAACATTGCTGCGGGTATTTGCTTCTATTCAGCCACAAGAGCATTAGTGAGGTCGGGCACTGATGTTGGGCGATTAGGCCTGACTCGCAGTCGGCGTTCAAATTCATCACAAAAGTGTTTGATGGGGTTGAGGTCAGGGCTCTGTGCAGGCCAGTCAATTTCTTCCACACCGACAAACCATTTCTGTTTAGACCTCGCTTTGTGCACAGGGGCATTGTCATGCTTAAACAGGAAATGAGGATGTTGCCTGTAATCCATGGCTTCTGGTTGGGATGTGTACGTATGGTCAATGTGGGGACGACGTTGTCGATGCACTTATTAATGAAGCCGGTGACTGATGTGGTAAACTCCCCGATGCCATTGGTTGAATTCCCGGAACATTTTCCAGTGAGTGCTAGAGAAACAGTTCTGTAGCTCAGCATCCGCTTCATCGGACCACTTCAGCATTGAGTGCGTCCCTGGTGCTTCCTTTCTCTCAAATTGTGCACAAATTTGTTTACATCCCTGTTAGTGAGCATTTCTCCTTTACCAAGATAATCCATCCACCTGACAAGTGTGGTATATCAAGAAACATGATCATTACACAGGTGCACCCTGTGCTGGGGAAAATAAAAGGCCACTCTATAATGTGTGTTTTTTTCAAACACCACAATGCCACAGATGTATCAAATTTTCGGGGAGGGTAAAATTGGTATGCTGACTGCAGGAATGTCCACTAGAGCAGTTGCCAGATAATTTAATGTTAATTTCTCTACCATCAGCTGCCTCTGACATCGTTTTAGAGAATTTGGCAGTACGTCCAACGGCGAGCAGTTTACTGATGTCAACGTTGTGAACAGAGTGCCCCATAGTGGCGGTGGGGTCATGGTATAAGCAGGCATAAGGTACAGACAACGAACACAATTGCATTTTAACTCAGTAAACTCTTAAGTTGTTGCGTTTATATTTTTGTTTAGTATATGTATGTATATATATATATATATATACACACACACACACACATATGTGTGTGTGTGTGTGTCAACCTGGTTAACTAGCTCTACCCATTCACCAAGAAACCATCCATAAACCATTAGCTGTTTGGTCGATATCAGTCATGATTACAAACTAATTAATGACAGGACCCTGTTACGCCCTTCTTATTCACCATGTACCCACTAATGTCCAAAACAAAACACTTAAACATGATGTTCTGTCTAAAACACTACGGGTTGTGCTACTATTGAATTACCACTAACGAGCCGCTATATAAAATGTGAATACCCCTAGTTARATAAGAGAGAGATTAGACACGGTTTGTTTCCACAATGGGGGCCATGGGTGCTAACAACTTGTTCTAGGCCTATATTTATCCAGGAATTKTAATCTATGGTATCCAGTCCACCCACTACCCAGAGTGGGTGAAAACGCATTTTGGAGATTACATTTTACTTCCTTATGTTATAAAATACATTTTAGCAAGACAAATATACTTTTTTTTTTTTTTTACAAGAAAGTGTGCTTCACATAAGTACGAACAGTTCTGTGAAAGAACAAGCCCGACAATGTGGCCTTGTTTTTGAACGCTAGCGGTTGTCCCCATTTTCAAACAGCGTCTGCCCATTGCCAATAATAGAAACAAGTATGGATTGAAAAACCAGACAGTGATGCTGAAAATATCCCTGCTGTCCTTCAAATGGCTTGCTGCATTTGGGGTGAAACGGCATTAAGCCGCATGGTGACCCAATCAATGTCACCAACGAAATCAAAAATAAACATGAGCTGATTTCTCTCCACCTAGGGGACTGGTCAATATGTTTGGTAGGCACAGTGAGTCATGGGGGATGCCAACCTAAATTGCTAGCTGGTGAGAGAAACATCAATAGCCAAACTAAGTGAATGAAAACATAACATTTGGATTTCAGAGATGTCAACTCCAAATTGAACGCAGCTTATTGCTTTTATCTGCAGTGTTGGGAATTGAGGGAAAACGGCTTGGGTTGGTGGTACGCCAGAGGACATGGGTTTGTCATTTGAGCCTCRGGGCAAGGCACTGTGTTCAGCAAATCACTAGCTGTTCACTGGGGGCTTTTCTCAAGGTGAAAAGTCAGGGCAAGCAGAGGCAGAAATCCTCAGCGGGCTGTTTATGTGCAGTCAGTGTCTCCTTGCAGAGCTGGCAAAGTCTATGTAATTAATCTTGAATTAAAATGCCCTTCACAACCCAGTCGAGGTAGGGTAGTGTTGAGGATCAGTGGTTTGCTATGCTGTTAGATGTGTTCAAGAACTGTTTGGTCTCTAATTCTGAAATCTATACTTTGCATAGAGGGCGGGTTGTGGGTTGAAAAATTCCAGTAACTTTCWAAAAAATTCCCAGGTTTCCAGAAGTCTCWGTTGGAWGATTACTGGAATCAGGAAATCAGGAATCCTACAYCCAGGATTTCTGGTAAACTTGGGAATTTTTGGAAAYTTACTGGAATTTTGCAACCCTTTGTGTGTGGATAGAGCAACTTCTCAACCTCACTGATTCTGAGCATAACAAACTTGAAAAGTATTTAAATGCCAATTAAATATACTCCTTTCTGCAGGGAATTTGTTTAAATTAGTTCAGATTTGTTTTCCATGGRAGTTTTATGCCCATAGTCATTGTTAAGAAATATGGTTTATAAAGAGTATCGTTGTAGCTATTCAGAGACACCTAAASATCCATTTATTTTAAGTTGTTGCCACGGTCCTCTAAGACAGGGGTTCCCAAAACTTTTCACTCAGGGCCCCCCCTTCCAGCATTGGGAAAATCCCACGCCCCGCSCTGCGTGCATGRGCGCGTATGCGCCACYTCTATTTCTATGMGCACAAGCARTGTTTATGAAACAAACTGTCCACKCCCCTCTTGTTGGTGGAGAGWATTTTGCAGYTTTAAAGCTTATTTCCTGCAATTCTACACATTTTGTCATGGGGTGCAAAGAACATTTTGCAGTTTRAAAGCAAKTTTTCTTGCAATTCTATACATTTTGGGATGTCTAATGTGTATTCATGTGATATGAGTGARAAAAAAAATTACAACAATATCTATGGGCTACAAAACAAACAAAYAAATGTTAGCTGGCATGGGCTAGTTGATCTGGACATTTCTGACAAGGTATAAATAGCTCTCTAAGGTATGCAATGACTGATGATGCACTACCCAATTTCGAAATTGCACCTTGTACATTCTAAAATAAATCTAAAAATATTATTTTTGTCGGGGGGGGGACCCGCGCCCCCCCCTGCCTACCCTTCGCGCCCCACAGTTTGGGAACCACTGCTCTAATATACAGTCTCCATTACCTCTGAACAAGAGAAGTGCTAAGCGTAATGCTGCTGGAAGGACAAGTTTGGTTTACAGTTTGGGCATTGTGCTGTCTGCAATGCCAATGACCCAGAGCTGGACAATGAGAGACCAATGAGCCGTTGATTCCTGGGAGGCAGTTACATTAGGTCTAAACCGGGCAATGACCTGTCCATGCACATGCTGCAACTATACAGTAATATTCGGACAGACTCAGTGTTGCAGAGCGATGCTGATGTGGCACAAATCTGTGGATTCAACTGCTGATATGCAAGTTATCCCCAAGGTCACAAACCAACTTTTGAAATGTGTTACTCAACTTGGAAAGGAAATAGCCGAAGCCTGATCCATCTGTATGCATAAATATTCAGTGGCATCACTTCAAAGCAAGGTGAGGATGGCTAATGTTGGGAAGAGAGCATCAAAAATAAAGTCAGTTTAGTATGTGTGCAAAACCACCCCACTGATGTCAAAAACAGTTTTTTGTTCATTCTTTCCTGTAAGCACAGAAACATTCCTAGCCTCTTGGGAGGGACTGGTATGTTATCATGTTTCTAGTGTAATTGCACTTCAGTGTTTGTTGTTGAAGTACACCAACTTTATTTCAAGCGCTGACTTCTTAATTCCCGTCGAAGAATTCCCCACCCAGTGAGGGGATAATGTCCTCTTCCTTACTGTAACAAGCCAGCGTCCACTGCATGGTTTTYAATTGGTGAATGTTGATAAGGGCTCAGTGGCGTAGGCTCTTAGCRCACATCACTTAAAATGATTAACACACTCCTAAACTTGCCTGAGAGGAAGCACTATGTGTCCCCCAGGGAAACGTTTGRCGAGGGAAAAGGCATTGTCTCCTCTATTACGCTTTCAAGTACTTCCTGGGGAAAGCCTGGGCCATACTGTGACCCCCTTTCACCACACATTTGATCGTCGCATCGGATTTCCACGACCACTCTTTGCCATTGGACAGCTTTGTTTAAAATCCAATGTTTATTCAGTGCAAGCTCCACGAGATCTTTGGCCCGCCTGAAAATGATTAGCCCATATTGGGTTGTACAACCGATTGGATCAAGTGTGAGATCTACACTGCATTAAAGCTGATCGATAGGACTGGTTGCCTGGCGAATCAAACTAAATTCTTCTGCTGCTCTATGTTTGCTACATACTTCAGTCTGTGGCGGCCATTATTGAAGCCGTTTGTGGCGARATTAAAARGAGGGGTGTTGTACAAAACAAAGTCATCAGCGATTGGATAATCTCTAACCAATCCGAGTATCAAAGCCAATGATACATTTTSAAAACGCTGCTTGACCCACGTGTGTTCTGGTTCTGGCCCAACCCATCGGTTTGTGGAACCAATCAGAACCGTTAGAATATGTTGGCGTTCTAAAAATTGTCTGGGAGGTACTCGGATCCAGACTCATTGCAGAGAAGAAACTAACGTCCTTGGGCATGGCGTAGCATAGCGTTCGGCCGGAGCAAGGAGTCTGGGTAGGCAGCCAAATGAACCGGAGCCCAAAGCAGCAGAAATTACATTTCATCACTTTAAACTTTGTCCCAAATTCAGCTCACTACTTCAGGATCTTCAAGATGATAAAAGAGGATTGCACTCTAAAGACACTGTCAATCAAAATACAATGCCATTCAAAGCGCTTTCAAATCTGGGAATTAATAAGAAACAGATGGTTGAAAAGTTGCGGTTAGATGACCTTTGCAAGTCTGTGTCTGTTTATAAAAAGAGTCCCGTTATTCCTTTTTCCCGACCCATAAGATGTCAAAATAAAGCCACAACCAAACAAAACTGTGTTTGAGTGAAAAGCTGGGGATGACGTATCGCTGCAGAATGCTGTGGTAGCCATGCTGGTTAAGTGTGCCTTGAATTTTAAATAAATTACTGACAGTGTCACCAGCAAAGCACCCCCACACCTCCTCCTCCAAGCTTCACGGTGGGAACCACACATGCAGATTGCAAATTTGGACTCGTCAGACCAAAGGACATGAACTTATCCTCTGCAGCAGATTTAACTCTGGGTCTTCCATTTCTGTGGTGGTCCTCATGAGAGCCAGTTTCATCATAGTGCTTGATGGTTTTTGCGACTGCACTTGAAGAAACTTTCAAAGTTCTTGAAATGTTCTGGATTGACTGACAATCATGTCTGAAAGTAATGATGGACTGTCTTTTCTCTTTGCTTATTTCAGCTGTTCTTGCCATAATATTTACTTGGTCTTTTACCAAATAGGGCTATCTTCTGTATACCAACCCTACCTTGTCACAACACAACTGATTGGCTCAAACGCATTAAGAAGGACAGAAATTCCAAAGTAATTTTTAACAAGGCACACCTGTTAATTGAAATGCATTCCAGGAAACTACCTCATGAAGCTGGTTGAGAGAATGCCAAAAGTGTGCAAAGCTGTCATCAAGGCAAAGGGTGGCTATTTTGAAGAATTTATTTTGATTTGATTAACACTTTCTTGGTTACTACTTGATTCCATATGTGTTATTTAAAAGTTTTGATGTCTTCACTACTATTTTACAATGTAGAAAATAGTAAAAATAAATACAAACCCTGGAATGAGTCGATGTGTCCAAACTTTTGACTGGTACTGAATGTGTTTGGTCAACAACTCAAATAATTAACTGTAAAAGTTGTTTCTAAAGCTTGAAATTACATCACGTTTTGCCTCTGGTATCATGTGACCTTGTTAAACCACTCTTTCTCCAGGCACTAGGGGTTAATGAGTTACATTTTCTATTACCATGAAGGAAATGAYTGAGAGAGAGCAAGAGAGACAAATCACATATGCATGGTGTGACCCAGAACTGTTATTTGTATTTATTTAACCTTTACCTATCCAGGAAGCTCACTGAGATGAAAGAGATTCTAAGGGAGACCTGTTCCAACCAATACAGCAGCAGGGGGAACAATGTGCCAGTCAAATATGAGACGTAACGACTTACAGACGTAGACACACCATAAAATACAAAAGTGGAGCAAAGTAGCCTATACTAAAGAATATAATACAATAATAGAATGCACAATATTTGCATTCTACACTACTGATTTTTTTGTTTTTTTAATTTTTTAAATAATTGTATTGCTTTCTTTATATAACAGGATTGGGCAGATGGTGTTTGGATAACAGGATTCTTACATCACATTTTTGTAGGCCCTACAACTGGGGTGTAATCATTTGTCCAAACATTAGCATTTTGCAACGAAAGAGAGAGTTTCTATTGGACAAATTAAGCTAGGTCCTGCACAGTTTAATATGCTTACATTTAAGAAACATTTTGCATCAGAATTGAGGTAATGATTTCAGTTCTTCATAATCTACAAGCACAGGTAAAATTGACACAAATGATTGGGAGGAGGCGGGGGTCATGTCCSCCCCCAATATTCAGAACAGGTGGTTTTGTCCCCCACAATCATTTCAGATATGATATGAACATGCCATAAACAATGGCAAATGTGTAGAATTGCAGAACATTTGTTTTAAAAGAGTAGCATGAGATGAGCAATAAAACACCACATTTTTCTCTGAGCATCATCAAAAAAAAATGTGTTGAAATGCAGGAAGTTAGCCGTTTTCCTAAAACAATCTGTTTTACCCCAGAAATATTATTATTGTTAGTTTTTGGGGGGGTTGGGGGACCCCTGGAGGTAGGTGCCCCATGGCACCAAATGTTGGCTAGAATAATATTTTGGCTGCTCCATCGAGTTTATACAGTCGGGAGACAGACTCCTGAGTCGGGATCAACATTCAACGACACAAGTGTAAGTCTGACCATGTTCACACTCAATTATTATTATACAGTATATATATTTTTAAATTTGGACTGGGCATAAGGTAGGGGAACTCAAACTATAATCAAACTCAGTCTTCATATTTTGCGTCTTCTTAAAGCTGCAATTTGTAACTTTTTGGACGACCTGACCAAATTCACATAGTAATGTTAGTTATAGATCTGTCATTCTTTTTGAAAGCAAGTCTAAGAAGATGTAGGTCTGTTCTATATATGTGTTTTTCTATGCTTCCGTTCTTAAGTTWGTTTTTTTGTGTCATTTACTTTCCAGTTTTGTACACCAGCTTCAAACAGCTGAAAATACAATATTTTTGGTAATGAAAAATATATTACACAGCGGTTTAGATGGTACAATGATTATCTACACTATATTTGCTTGTTTTGACACATACACTGAAATTTGGTGAACTATTAGAGCAACCAGGAAATTATAATACAACTCAGTCTTAATGATGATGGAGACATCCTTCCACMTACAGTTTTCAAAATACCTCTCCATATACCCCTCAAGAGATAAGGCATGTCAACTGTGTAGAATTACAGGAAATGCGTTTCAAATGTTGTTTAAAAAAATATATTAAAAAAATTACAACATTGGTGGGACTATCTAGGCTACACCACAATTTCGCCCTTGTTGTCCTCAAGCATTGTTTTAGGCCTAATTGTCGCCACATTGCTTGCGTTGGAAGGCTGTATGTAGCCGYAGCACCGCAGGCTATTAACCTGGACAAACTATATAAAAATGCATAGCCAACCGGTATGCCAAGTTCGACTCCTTCCACACCTGCAAACAGTTGCCGCCACAATATTCTCAAACTGCATCCTACCTGAGTGGTTGATGGTGGAAAGTTCACAAGAAAGTGCAGTGAAACTCCTCCCTTCGCTCGCGGAGAGTCGTGGTTGCTGCCTGTGCGAACGTAGTTCAGTAGGCTACAGAGGGCTGCAGTAAATACTGTGCCGCTCAAGAGGCGGGGTTTGACCTCGCAGCTCTGAAAACATCACTAATCCAGTATTTCAGGTGCCGAAGTCGATCATTGCTCACTACATCTGCGCATCAACAACTGGAAGAAACAGACGACTCTAAAAACCGGAATAGCCCACAGCAAGGGAATGGGACGGATGGTGTCAAAAACTGGAATTATACAGGAAGAAAGAGTCCGTAACAACGATAACAGCAAAGTTGTAACACGTGCTTTTAGTTATGTGGTTTAATTTATAACGAGCCCTCTGTATATATATATATATATATATATATTTTTTTTTTTACCGCAACGACTGTTGGGACAGTATCATAGGCGTCGTCAATTTCCTCCCGAAACTCCTAGCTGTTTCAATTTCAAGAATTCAAACACATTTGGAAGAGCTGCAGATTCCCTACCTTGGGATATATTGGTATTTCTTTAAAACGGTGAGTGTTGTGTTCTTTTGGTTTAGATTGGGTTGTTTGTTATTTTCTCTCTACAATTTCCAGCATCAACGCGCATGAGGCGTAAATGTACCTGAATTACAGGTAAKCTCAGTCGAAACGTATGAAATCGCTGATTAACTTCCGATTTGTTAGCCTATCATATATGTGTCATTGGCCTATTCATGAACGAAACAAAAACGTCAAACTATTAGTGTGGTATTAGTAGTGCTTATGACTGCATGAAATAAAAAGTAGCCTTCATGTTATTTATATATATCCTAKAAATTGTGGAAGGGCCTGGCTTGACATCATATTTCCTCATTGTTCTTGCGACATTGTATCAACACACTAACGAAGACTAGTCTGTCACATAGTCGTTTGACACTGACAGCAATTCATAAAAGTTTACTTATTGAAAGGCTCCCAAACCCATTTCCCATAGGCTATGCCATATGTTTGTGCCTGGTCAATCATGTTATATTGTTAACAATCTCCTACTAATAGGCCAAAACACTTGTGTAATTGCAACCTATTGAATTTGGCAGGTTACGTTGTCCATGCAGCCGTGGCCTGGTGTTATTCTCACATACACCTGAAAGATGCAGTGAAATGTGTTGTTTTTACAGGGTCAGCCATAGTATTATCGGCCCCTGGAGCAAATTAGGGTTAAGTGCCTTGCTCAAGCGCACATCGACAGATAGTTTTTTATTTTTTCCGACCTTGTCAACTCGGGTCGGCTACTCGAACCAGAGACCTTTTTGTTACTGGTCCAACGCTCTTCTAGACTACCTGCAGCCCCAAAAATGTCCAATGCAGCAGTTTTTTAATCTCCAATATCCAATTATTTCTGGGTAACAATTACTATGATTGTTTTCAATTGAAATGGTCAAAAATATATAAAAAATAGCTTTTTTAGGAAATAGCAATTTCTCAAGCAAGAATTMTGGGAGGTCTGTCACTGCTCAATAGTCCCTCTGAGGGGAAAATGGAAAATTAGCAGAAATTGACAGAGCGGTTTGGAACTCTTTCTTATTGGTCTATTAACTCATTTGATTTCACCAGGCAGACCAAAACTCCATCCCACCAAAACAGGCAGACATTTGAGTCTGTCTTTTCAAACAGCTCTTACACTAAAAGGGCWTTATCATTTTCAAAATGTCACAGTATTATTCCAACCTCGGTGTGGAAATATACTCTCACTGAACAGTTTTAGGTACACCCCCCCGTTAATAAAAATGTATCGCTTCTACAGAGCGTGAGWCACATGGACGTGGCTTGCTATATAAAGCAGGCAGACAGGCATCCAGTTATGTTCGGTTGAACGTTAGCATGGGCAAAATGAGTGACCTAAGCGACTTTGAGCGTGGTTTGATCGTTGGTGTCAGGCACACCGGGTCTAGGATCTCAAAAACAGCTGCCTTCTTGGGCTTTTCATGAACAACAGTGTCTAGGGTTTCCAGAGAATGGTGCGACAAACAAAAAACATCCAGTCAGCGGCTGTCCTGTGGGGGAAAACAGCTTGTTGATGAGAAAGGTCGAAGGAGAATAGCTTGCACAATTCTTGCCAACAGGCGGGCCACAAACAGACAAATATTGCCGCAGAACAGCATATCTGAACGCACAACTCGTCGATCCTTGTCACGGATGGGCTATTGCAGCAGATGCCCACACCGGGTTCCACTCCTATCAGCTAAAAACAAGAAGAAGCAGCTCCCGTGGGTACGCGATCTCCAACACTGGACTGTTGAGCAGTGGAAAAACATTGCCTAGTCCGACGAATCCCGGTTCCTGTTGCGTCATGCTGATGGCAGATTCAGGATTTGGCGTAAACAGCATGAGTCCATGGACCAATTCTGCCTGGTGTCAACAGTACAGGCTGGTGGCGGTGGTGTACCGCCTTCCAATCTGCAGCAATTGCGTGATGCCATCGCATCAGCATGGACCAACAACCCTGTGGAACGTTTCTGTCTTGTAGAATCCATGCCCCAAATAATTCAGGCTGTTCTGGAGATAAAGGGGGTCCGACCCGGTACTAGATGGGTGTTCCTAATAAACTGGCCTGCGAGTGTATATGAAACACAGGACAATCACTTTTTTGACTGTGCCTAATTATCATGCAGAGCTACATTCTAGTCRTCTGTTCCATTTCATTACACATACGTCATTTGACGAAGGCATCTTCTGTAGAGGGCTAGTTTTGTTAAGAACCGCAACGCTCGGCTGAACATTAACACACTCATTGCTTGCGGTACCGTTTTGGAAGCATAAGGACCTTTCATATCAGCGAGAAATACTTTTCTAAAGTTTAATTGATACACAGCCTTTTATAGGGTTAGTGTTAGTTTCCCACATGGCCATGTCTCTATGTTACAGCCATAGCCGTGGGAAGTAGGGGTGCTGAGGATGCTGCAGCACCCCCTGATAAATCACAATTTAAACAAATGAATTAATACAAAAATAAAAWTCCCCACCAAATGAGTGCACTAGGCCTTTATTACTCCTTTATGAGTGGAGCAAAGAACTCATCAGCAGAGCAGGGAGAAATGTATTTCTAGAACCGTATGTCACAATTGAGAATTGATTCACGTTTAGATGGAGTATTTTATTTGGCTGTTTTGGCTGCCAGAGCCAGTCTACCTCTAAAAAATAAAAAGTCCTTGGACTTTAAGGAGTAACGGTAGGCTCCTTAATACATCTTGGGCTAAACTACACTTATGCATTTCTATTCCTTTCCATTCATGAACATATCTTTTCTATAATAAACAGAAATATAAACACAACATCTAAAGRGTTGGTATGTTTCATGAGCTGAAATAAAAGATCCCAGAAGTGTTCCYTARGCACAAAAAGCATAMTTCTTTAACATTTTGTACAGAAATGTGTTTACATCCCTGTTAGTGAGCATTTATCTTCTGCCAATATAATCCATCCACCTGACAGGTGTGGCATATCAAGAAGCTGATTAAACAGCATGATTTTTAATCCTTGTTTTACCATGTAAGTTGACTGGGAACACATTCTTATTTACAATAACAACCTGGGGAATAGTTACAGGGGAGAGGAAGGGGGATGAATGAGCCAATTGGAAGCTGGAGATGATTAGATGGCAATGATGGTTTTAGGGCCAMATTTGTAATTTAGCCAGGACAACGGTGTTAACACCCCTACTCTTACGATAAGTGCCATGGGATCTTCAGTGACCACAGAGTCAGGTCACCCGTTTAACGTCCCATCCGAAAGACGGCATCCTACACAGGGCATTGTCCTTAATCACTGCACTGAGGCATTGGGATATGGCCCTCCAATACCACTTCCGGCAGCATCTGGTCACCCATCCGGGAACCAACAAGGACCAACTCTGCTTACCTTCAGAGGCAAGCCAGCAGTGGGATGCAGGGTGGWATGCTTCTGGCACAGGTGCACCTTCTGCTGGGGACCAAAGGACCTCCACATTTGGCTTCTTCACCTGCGGGACCATCTGAGACCAGCCACCTGGACAGCTGATGAAACTGAGGAGTATTTCTGTCTCTAATAAAGCACTTTTGTGGGGAAAAACATAATATGATTGGCTGGGCCTGGCTCCCCAGTTGGTGGGGCCTATGCCCTCACAGGCCCACCCAAGTCTGCACTGATTTCTTTATATGAACTGTAACTCAGGAAAATTGTTGAAATTGTTGCGTTTTTTAAATATTTTTGTTCATCATATTTGTCATGATGACCAACACTAGTTTCTAAACACTGCCAATAACAKATTTCTGTACATGATTCACTTTTACAGAACATTCAGCAAACATCTGAGTGATAAGCAGACAACCAATTAGTATTTTTACCACATAAATACTGTATTTTTGTATGACCAGTGAGTACAGTTTGTACTCAACTCCCCAGTGAGTTTCACTGATATGAGGCGAGTCTACGACACCTTATTTCCCCCCAAAAGCCTTGCTAGCAAAAAGAATACCTCATCCTGTCCTCAAACATCAGGCACTCTTTTTATATTCCTCACAATCAAAGGCACAGWGCTCATTAAAACCCTGAGTTGTGGATAAGGTATTACAAACTGAATGAAAATTCTCATCAGAAACAAATGGTTTATTGTAGACTATATGATATTGTAGGCTACTTTTATATACATTATGTGAGTTTCTTTGAATTATTTAGAGGTGAGAGAGTGGTGTTCACTTAGAATAAAGCTCATTATGAACGTGTTACGAATATAGCCTACTTATTCATCTATTTTGGGACAACAATGAGCCTCGACGGTGACAGGGTTATATTTTCCCATTTGACAAAGCTCCAAATTCAGTTGAATTGATATGAATGATAATTTATGTTTTAGAACAAACTTCTTTCCATCACAATTAATGTTGGAAAAAATACTTAATTCAGAAATTATTCTCTATTTTACACAAACCGTATGCACTCAGTATAACAACTCAACATTTTGATTATTTTTTTGTGACATTCGCTTTATTGTACACCGCTCGATAATGCTATGCTGTTTTTAGCCCATGGAGAATTTATCATGCCAAAATTTTTGTGGGATATTTTCATTAGAACCAGAAAAGGTAGCTTCGAGAAMATAATAGAATGCTGAAGAACCAGATTGTTTCTGTAGCAGCATGGCCCATGTTACACAATGTGTTTACTCAAGAAAATGAATGGGATATTTAAGGGAGGAGTTGTTGCAGAGGTTCACTGTTGTCTATGGAAGTTTGTTGGTGGGATGTTTTTGTGCTTCACTGGGATAGTCAAAGTGCCATTCGGAAAAGAAAAAGTGCTATCTCATTGCAGTGCAGTTCACCAGTCAGTTCTCACAATCAGCACTATTTATGAGGTTTGATTTTATGGTACCTGGCAGTATTGTAGTACGTGTCTGGTCTCGAGACCACATTGAGTGTGGCCTTATCTCTGTGTCGGTACATTTGTACTCGGTCTTGGACAGTGAGGACTAGTAATTTCTTCCCGAGACCAGCTGAGTAAAAGAACTCKGAATTATCAGCATCCATTCAGTCAGCGCATAAAACCGCTTCACCAGGCCAAATGTATACGCTCCTTTTTTGAAACATTATCTTAACAGCCTTTATATCTATTGTAGACATGTTTGCATAGTAGAGAACCTATAGGCCTTCAGTGTGTGACAGGTTCCTGATTTCTGAAAGGACAGCAACCGTAWTACCAGCGCACTCATGTAGGAGAGTGAAAATGTAAATAACCTCTAGGAATTAAAAAATWAAACATAGGCGGGCCGTTTGGAAACTTTTTGGCAAAATTAGAGTATGCCCCACTGCATAGGGCCGGTGGAAAGGCGGCAGTCTCACACAGCATGATGTTAACGGATAAGCAGTCCATAAACTTGGTCATAATAAGCCAGTAGGTCACAATCATAAGAATACAAAAAAACACAAACATTAAGCATTTCCAAATCGATTCGGGATGCACTGTTCAATGACTCAATATTCTGGACAAAAATGGACGAATGTAGCTAAGGCTGGGAATGTCAATGCAATCAAACTAGCAACGCAATGACCACAAGTCACTCATAACGTGGCTAATAGGCTAGCATATCTATTTATGTAAGTAAGCTAAAAACACAAAGCCTAACGTTCATGAGCAAGGAGGATGTCATGCCATTGGAGGAGTGGGTGAGTGACTGACTTTCCTCTCATTGTTTTTCAGTGGTTTTACACAGCTAGAGATGCAGGTATCGTTTGGTTAGCTAGCAAGAACTTGAACGACTTACTGTTGACTAACCCCATTCCGTACAAATCTGCGCAACCGCGGCATTCAAARGAGGCTGCAATGAAAACTAATGGGATTGTAGCGTCTGTTGGCATCAAAATCTGAGGTGTGAACTACGTTTCTATTCAAGTGTTGGTAATGGCCCAATTTTAGTATTGGAGAAAAGTTGAYAAAACAGACCCCTCTGACGCTGTACGTTTAAATTGTGACATGTCATGATGTAGCGTACAGCACGCATAATGCAACTCATTCTGTGAAGGACAGCCTTTCCACCAGGTGTAGCGCTTCTCTCGCAGATTCAAAACAAGAAAAGGACAGAGTAAGGGGGAATATCTAGTCAATTGTACAACTGAATGCATTCATTTTTTGCGTCATCACTGCAAGCCATCATGACTCTGAAAAGCCGCGACAACCGCTGTTTACTTCTGAAAACTTTAGCGCCACCCTAAAACACGATTCAATTCGTCACTAACCTTCAAATAGGTATGTAATGACACATTATATAAACTCTTTACAGTGTTAATTTACATTTTAGAGGTGATAGATTGGACCGATTGGGTGGAAAAAAGCTGTTTCCCCACACGGCTTATTTCCCCCTTTCCCTATCACGCAGTAGGTTTAGCTTCCTCACCTGCCATTTTTAAAAAGACCAGACGTAGCTTATTGCCTTCTTCAATCATGCATAGACGGGCAGCATGAAGGACTTGTCATTGATTTTACTGGAAAGGGGAGAAATTGTGCTTTACAATGGTATTCATATTACATTTGACCTGGAAGTATGCCATTTTTGGGGCGCTAAAATAAGGTCAATTGTACATTACAGCGTGATGTACAAAAGTGTGTTAGCTAACTATATACAGTTAGAATATCTCTTGTTTGTAAATTCACTCTGGCGATCTACTCCGATTTCAGAGCACTCTCGTCTGAGTGTGTTTGAGTGCACAACACCTGCTGAATATGACCGGTGTCAGTAAATGTAGGCCAAAAAGTTTTTGTAGTTGGTCAAGCATGCTCTAGAAAACATATAAACAGCCTAACCAGTTCTGCTACGGCAAGTAAAATGGTCAGTGAGGTGCTCTCTCATTTGTGTCTGGAAGTAACGTAAACTCACTCACTTTTGTACATCGCCATGGTCTGTACAATTGACCTTATTTTAGCGCCCCAAAAACGTAATACTTCCAGATCAACTGTAATGTCAATACCATTGTAAAGCACAATTTCTCCCCTTTCTAACAGAATCAATTGCATGACCCCCACGCTGCCCGTTTCGGCATGATTCAAGAAGGCAATGAGCCTCGTCGGGTCTTTTAAAAAATGGTGGGTGGGGAAGCAAAACTAATGCGTGATAGTGAGAAGGAGAGATGTTGTGTGAAAATTGCTTGTTTTCCACTCGATCTGTCTAACTTATCACCTTATCGCCTCTAAAATGTAAATAAAACACTATAAATAGTTTATATAATGTGTCATTACATACCTATTTGAAGGATTGTGTCGAATTTGGATCACTTTAGCACCGCCCTAAAAACCTGATCTTCAGAAGTGAACAGCGGCTTTGAGAATGATGATCGCTTGCAGTGATGACGCAAAAATTACCAAGGTATCCCCCCTTACTCCCTCCACTGTCCATTTCTTGTTTTTAAACGATGAGAGAAGTGCTACACCTGGAGGAGAGAGATTGTAAGACAGAAACAGTTGCTTTATGCGTGCTGTGCGTTACGGCATGACATGTCACGATGTAACGGAGGGTCCGTTTTTTTCCAACTTTTCTCCAATACTATAGAGCCATTACCATGTCGATCAACGCTTGAATAAAAACGTTGTTCACACCCCAGATTTTGAAGTCAACACAGTCGCTACAGTCCCATTAGTTTTCTTTGCAGCATTGTTTGAATGATGCGGTTGCGCACATTTGTACGGAATGGGGTGAGTTTACGTTAGCTAATTAGCAAGCTAGACAACTTTAGCCAGTTTGCTTGGTTGGGACAAGCATGCATTGGCAGGCAAGCTGCAGAAAGACAAGGAGGCTACAATTCCCTATAGTTTAAGTGCAATTTTGATGGACAACTAGCTGAAAAAGTTTGAGAGGGTATATCTAATGTGCCTTTGTTAGATTTTAGATCATCTTGCTCTGGCTGGCATTAGTAGTTGATCTTGTTGTTGGTGTGCATAACTGAGGGAGAGAGAGCCTACCTTTTTGATGGTTGTTTGATCAATAGACTAATGTTCCCAAATGTAAGAGGACTCCCGTAGTGTTTACATATTTGCAGAAATCCATTCAGGTGTATTTTGTGGCCTTTGACGACTGCGTTCTAATGACCTAAAGTCGAGCTATTGCAACTGCCTGTAAACACACACTCCAGTTCAAAGTGAATGATGGCTGGCCCGTGTGGCAAATGGCTTGTTTGTATAAAGGTCCACTGTAGCTCTGATTTGGCTATAGTATACTGGTCTGTGTAGACTCCGGTCCAGGACAAAAAAACACTGCTCAAAAAAATAAAGGGAACACTAAAATAACACATCCTAGATCTGAATGAATGAAATATTCTTATGAAATACTTTTTTCTTTACATAGTTGAATGTGCTGACAACAAAATCACACAAAAATGATCAATGGAAATCAAATTTATCAACCCATGGAGGTCTGGATTTGGAGTCACACTCAAAATTAAAGTGGAAAACCACACTACAGGCTGATCCAACTTTGATGTAATGTCCTTAAAACAAG
>NC_036840.1:29038150-29039863 GCF_002910315.2 Salvelinus sp. IW2-2015 | reverse complement strand
AACAGAATCAATTGCATGACCCCCACGCTGCCCGTTTCGGCATGATTCAAGAAGGCAATGAGCCCCGTCGGGTCTTTTAAAAAATGGCGGGTGGGGAAGCAAAACTAATGCGTGATAGTGAGAAGGAGAGATGTTGTGTGGGAAAATTGCTTGTTTTCCACTCGATCTGTCCAACTTATCACCTTATCGCCTCTAAAATGTAAATAAAACACTATAAAGAGTTTATATAATGTGTCATTACATACCTATTTGAAGGTTTGTGTCGAATTTGGATCACTTTAGCACCGCCCTAAACCTGATCTTCAGAAGTGAACAGCGGCTTTGAGAATGATCGCTTGCAGTGATGATGCAAAAATTGACTAGGTATCCCCCCTTACCCCCTCCACTGTCCATTTCTTGTTTTTAAACGATGAGAGAAGTGCTACACCTGGAGGAGAGAGATTGTAAGACAGAAATAGTTGCTTTATGCGTGCTGTACGTTACGGCATGACATGTCACGATGTAACGGAGGGTCCGTTTTTCCCCAACTTTTCTCCAATACTATAGAGCCATTACCATGTCGATCAACGCTTGAATAAAAACGTTGTTCACACCCCAGATTTTGAAGTCAACAGAGTCGCTACAGTCCCATTAGTTTTCTTTGCAGCCTTGTTTGAATGTTGCGGTTGCGCACATTTGTACGGAATGGGGTGAGTTTACGTTAGCTAATTAGCAAGCTAGACAACTTTAGCCAGTTTGCTTGTTTCGGACAAGCGCGCATTGGCAGGCAAGCTGCAGAAAGACAAGGAGGCTACAATTCCCTATAGTTTAAGTGCAATTTTGATGGACAACTAGCTGAAAAAGTTTGAGAGTGTTCCTTTGTTAGATTTTAGATCATCTTGCTCTGGCTAGCATTAGTAGTTGATCTTGTTGTTGGTGTGCATAACTGAGGGAGAGAGAGCCTACCTATTTGATGGTTGTTTGATCAATAGACTGTAATGTTCCCAAATGTAAAAGGACTCCCGTAGTGTTTACATATTTGCAGAAATCCATTCAGGTGTATTTTGTGGCCTTTGACGACTGCGTTCTAATGACCTAAAGTCGCGCTGTTGCAACTGCCTGTAAACACACACTCCAGTTCAAAGTGAATGATGGCTGGCCCGAGTGGCAAATGGCTTGTTTGTATAAAGGTCCACTGTAGCTCTGATTTGGCTATAGCACACTGGTCTGTGTAGACTCCGGTCCAGGACAAAACGGATGTTTATATGAACAGGGATGTACAGTGGTTCCTGCTTTTAAAAGTTGCAGAGTTCTGCAATGCAGCTTGCATGTTGCCGCAGAATTATACGGCACGTTATTTAAGTGTGAACCACTCGTACCATTAATGCTAGTTAGTGCTAGTTTGACCACCAGAGGGCATCTTTGAGAAGCATTTGATGGCCTTCAATAATGGCTGTACTAGAGAATGCGGGCACTCGGGAGACCGGGGTTCAATTCCCTGACTGTGAGGAAGGAGTAGGCTGTCCTTCTAAATAAGAATTTGTTCTTAACTGACTTGCCTAGTTAAATAAAGGTTACACTAAGAACATAAAAATTCTGCACCCTAATTTTCTAATTCTACTGATTTCATGCGTGTTATTTCATAGTTGTGATGTCTTTACTATTATTCTACAATGTAGAAAATAGTAAAAATAAAGAAACCCTGGAATGGGTAGGGGTGTCCAAACTTTTTGA